>NC_061117.1:49248550-49505200 GCF_002878395.1 Capsicum annuum
AGAGAAGAGATTATTAAAAGACTTAATTGCTGAATTTTTATTCAGCAATTAAGTCTTTTAATAATCTCTTCTCTCATAATTTCCTTCTAAGTCCCTGAACTAATTATAAATGACAAATTAGTCTTGAACATAGTTTCTAGGTGCCACGTTTGGTCCAGATTGCTACTCTCTCTTGTGTCATATGCCATCCGCATTCCATAGTCCCATTATGTGTTCATCTACCTCATTAATACCTAAAATCATGCTAATCACATCGGTTAGCTCAATTACATAGAAGTAGAGTAAAAACATAAGAAACTAGGCACTTTGTTCTCTAAACTTAGCTAAAATATGTATAAATTATGGTGCTTAGGCATATAAATACACCCAAGATCACCACCCCACGCTTAAAACTTTGTTCGTCCTCAAAAAACATATCTATTTATGCATACTACTCAACCCGTAGCACCCACAAAGGAAGACAAGATGCTCAAATAGGCTCACACAACAATTATGAACAAAGAGTAGATTCAGGAATCATTACTAGAGACAACCTACACTCAAGAATAGACTCATTAAGTTGGCAATTTCATGCATATCATTTAAGTAGAGAAATCATTTAAATTACCCAACCTTCATTAACCATGTGCCCTCACAATAAGAAAGTTACCCATAATCACTCTCAATCATGCAATTTCTAAAAAAATGGGTACCAGAATTAAGTTGCGCTCACTCTCACGAAAAATTCTTAAATTACAACTGATGACCATGTGCTTGCCCTTAGTGTAATACTTCACTAATATCAGAATGCTAAGATTAGGATCAAATAGGTCTTTTACGGGTTGTAATGCAGGCTAAATGATGGGTAGGAACTATTTTGGCCAGAAATAGTGACTATCTTCCCTAAGCGCTTTAATACACTATATTATGCAATTAAGACCAATCTCTAACAACCAACTTCCACTTCTGCTATCTTCACAGATTTGCTTTTCATCCCAAGACGTTAAGCTCAATTAATAACACTATGGTGGGAGTATGCAACCCTTTCAAATATATTTTTTTTACACCCTTTTCACGTTATGCACCCCTATAATAGCCACCTTAACTTAAGCGATTTTCTTTAGTTGAGGTTCACAATGTCCAAGAAGGACCAAGGCCAAAACAGGTTCATTGTAACATGTCCGGGGTAAAATTTAAAACTTTTTCAACAATTTTCGTTTCTCCCAACCATATCAATTTCACATGCCAATAACTAGACTTTGGGGAATCAATTTTACCTTTTTCCTCTAATTGTCAAACTCCTAACTCAACATTGATTTTACATTAAAGCGCTTAGGAGCATTTGGATCAAATTACGGTCTATTAAAGAACGGAATAGGCTACATATGAGGCTAACAAAAGAACAAGATAAAGGCTCAACGGGGCTAGCTAAGATAATGTACAAAGGTAGGTCAAAAGAAGGTATGAACAATGGCTATTAAAGAAATGCCTAAATAATCTCCTAAACTCATAATCTTTATTTCACTTTGCACACCCACCAGGAAAGTTCTAGCATCAGTTGCAATAAGGGATATACAACAGTCTTACAAACTCATGACACATGGTCAACTCAATTAAGAGCATTGTAGATTCTCGACCCAACAATTACATGAATTCAAATAAAACCAACAATCACAACAAGAGTCACAACTAGAGCCTAGGTGTTTCAAACGTAATGATCCATCACATACTTATGTTATAATGTCATGTGACCCACAAGAACAGTTACATGTAATTAAATGACTAATTTTCTCTTAAGACGGTCGTCATCCATCCATCATCGAGAAAAGCACCTAATTATGACTACTTAACTAATAAAATAAACAAAATAACTATTCCTATCACAGAAGAATGCTAAGGAGAAGGTCCTATTTTCTTACAAAACAAGTAGCAAAGTATCCAGCCACCCCACACTTAAGATCAGTACTGTCCCTAGTGCAAATAAAAAGATAAAGAACCTGGCTAGTAGTACTCCTCATCCACATTCGAAGTTATGCCACCTGCATGGAGATCATCATTGGAGCCATTTTTCCTGTATTCATCCTATCATCCATGTCAACTACACATAATGAAACTAACTATAACTAAGATAGAGATAGTGAAGTCACCACCCCATACTTAATTTGTTAGTATCAACCAATTAAGTGTTTTTATCGGGTACTCAAACTTCACCAACATACACTTTGACATGGTGTATCAACATTAGTCATAATACAATTCATTCACTTCAATTCCCCTAATTTTATTTTGATGAAGCACTTTTTGAACAGAATCATGCTCTACACTTTCAGCCATACAAAATATACAAAACATCTTCACTTTCAAAACATCGCCATGGCAAGAATTTAATTCGTACTCCTTAAGAAATCAATTAACAATAACATAGAGTCATAATAACTAAAGATTAAGAAAGTAAAACTTACCTTGAAGATGGAAGATCAATGAAGGACAAAGAGAATGGTGAGAGCACAGTATTGTACGGCTTAAGGGTGAAATAAGGATGAATTTAGGAATTTAAGGTGTGAAGTCTATTTAAAGAATGAAATCTGGGTCGGGTTGACCCAAACGAATTCTAAGTGTATTTGGCTTAAGTGTGCGATGCATTTCTACTCGCACACACTTAAGTGTGCGGCGTATTGTTCATGGCATTGTTGAGGCAGTAGGCATTTGCGAAGAAGTATACGATGCATACCCTATCACAAAAATTTAAGAGTGCGGCGCATAGGGTATCACACACTTAAGGCAGTGAGCATATGCGGAGAAGTGGGTGACGCATATCTTATCGCACATGTTAAAGTGTGCGACGCATAATTTATTACATACATCAAGGTGTGCGGTGCATTATGCATCGCATAGTTAGTCCAGTGAGCATGTGCGATGGGATGTGTGGTGCACTATTGGTCAAAAAGGTTCATACCATGGGGGCTTCGCCCCCGCAGCCCCATCGAGGTCTGTGGTGGTAGCTTAGGGATCGGGCCAATATTGAAAGTCACAAAATAAAGTCGCACCATGAAACTTTTTGGGTTGGATTAACATAATTCAAGGCACGACTCTAATGCGAATCATACTTGAGCCTTACACATTTGACTACTCCAACTTACCTGTAATGTTCCCATCACTCCTAAACTTACTACCATTGACATAACTCAATTCCAAATCAAATTTGGTACTAATCTCCTCCTTAGTACTTCATGTACCTACACTTACTCAAAAATAACAAAAATGATTACAAGGATGGGTTGCCTCTCACCAAGCATCGTAGTTTCGATCGTGGCTCAACTTTTTTTTTGCATTTTTATTTAACATAATAAAATAAAAATAAAATCATGGGTTGCCTCCCATTTAGCGCCTTATTTAATATCTCGGCACGACTCGATTATCTTGACTACTCAGACTTCATCAAGATACATCGATGATACCATTTGTACCTCATTTGTTGGATTAAGACAAGGCTTTATTTCTAGTCCAAACACTTTGAAGTCACTCACATCCTTGCTTGCAAGTTCAACCAAACCAGCTATGGTCTCCACAAAAGACATATCCTTAACTAGTACATTTCGCTCATCCTCATAGAATACATCAACAATTGAGATGACACTCATCTCCTTTTGTTGTTTCATAGACCGACATACTTCAAAACTAACTTTTTTCTCATTGAGCCTAAATTTTAGCTCATTCAGCTTCATGTCAACTAATACTCTCCTAGTTACTAAGAACGTCCTACCCAAAATTATGGGTACTTCAAAGTCTACTTCGCAATCAAGAATTACAAACTCGGCAGGAAATATAAAATCAACAACTTTTACAAGTACATTATGTAGAATCCCAATCGGCCTTTTTACTGATCTATCCGCCATTAGAAGCCGCATATTGGTGGGCGTAGGATCTCCCAAACCCAGTTTTTTGAAAACCATCAATGGAATAAGATTTATACTTGCCCCAAGATCACAAAGGGCCTTTTCAAACTTTAGCAATCCAATCGTACATGGAACAGTAAATGCTCTCGGATTAGCTTTCTTCTGGATAATAGATAATGAAGATTGTCTATCATTTCATATCTCACAATCCTTTTCTTCGTCAATAGGTCTTTCATAAACTTAGCATATCTGGGCACCTATTCCAGTGCTTCAACTAAGGGTACATTCACTGTCAACTGCTTCAACATAGACATGAATTTCTTAAACTTGCCATCATTTTGTTTCTTCTTTAATAATTATGGAAATAGGGGTGGCGGCCTTGGGAGTTTAGTTGGAACAACTTTTACCTCTTTTCTTATGCCTTGTCCATATCACTGACATGTTTTTGCTTAGGTGGTTGTTCCATTTCTGCACTCTTTTTTTCTAAACCTCCCAACTTTGCAGGCACCACTGGAGATTCATCAACCATCTCCTAATCTATTTCTACCTCATCAGTATAAGAGGATGCTCCCAAACTTAGACTAGATAACATCTTACCGCTTCTAGTGGTAATAGCCACACATGATCCATCAGTCCCCGAATTCTGAATTATATTACTTGGTAGATTCTTACTCTGTCTTTGGTTAAATGCTATGGATAATTGGCTCATTTGCTGCTCCAGTTGTTTAATAGCAATTGAGTGCGAATTTACTAGTTGACTCATGGAAGATATGTCACTCTTCATAGTAGTCACCCTTGAATTAGTCTTCTTAACTTTGTTTAATAGTTTCTCCATCATGTCCTCCATGGACATTTTGCCTGAACTGGTGGCAGTATTATCACGGCTTCCAGGAGGTACGTACAGTCCACTCCTGTCACTTTTATTCTTCCAATCTCCTTGATGGTTCCAACCTTGGTTTCCTTGACCACCAATCCAGAAGCCCCCTAGTTATGTAGATAGTTAGCCTCTTCCTCAGTGTTTGATTCAGTTCTCTTACCGTGAGACCCCACAGCTTTTACCTTTTTTAGTTTCCCTGATAGCAAATGTTTCGTGAGCAGATCCATCTGGGTTTTCATGTGAGCCATATCCTGATTACGCTTTTCTTCTCTCCTATGTTGCTCTGTTGATATTACACTAGACCTAGTATTGCTTGCTACCACATAATATCTGGTATGCCAATCTCTACTTGTCTTTGTCATTTTTTCTAACATGTCCGTAGCCTCAGTAAAGGTGAGCTCCATAAAATCTCCTCTTATAGCATTGTCCACTATTGGCTTTGTAAGTGAGTTCAAAGCTCTGTAGAATATTTCCATCAAGTGTTCGTCAGTCATCTTATAATTTGGGTATTGAGTCAACTTCTTTTTAAACCTCGCCCAAGTCTCATGCAAAACTTCATTGGCCAATTACCTAAAGTTGCTGATCTTATCCCTCAATTGTAACATTCTGGAGGGCGAAAAAAATCTTTCTAGGAAAGCTCCTTTCAATTGCCTCCAGTTTGTTATAGAATCAGGAGTTAGCTAATTTAACCACATAGTTCCTTCTCCAGATAGAGACAATGGGAAAAATATTAAACAAATAGAATTTTGTCCCATTCCAGGATTATCAAATGACTTACAAATACTGATAAAATTCACCAAATGTAGATTTAGATCATCACTAGGTAATCCACCAAAGAGTCCTTTCAGATTCAGTAGCTGGATCATAGTGTTGGTGATGTTGAATTTTACCCCAGGAGCTAGTGGTGGTAGAATGATTGCCCCTGTAGATCCAATTCCATCTAAATCATCCTCATTATTGTCAATATCAAACTGTGCAACTTAGTGGTCTAGTCTTCCTCTGAATGGACGATTTTGATTTACAAGTGCAACTACCCCTACTACACGCCTCCTATTAGCTGGGTCAATTAAATCATCATCTCCCAGGTCCTCTTCATCTAGATTAGGTACCCGACCTGGGTTATCTGGATTTTGCAGATTTAATTGAGCATTAGCCAAAGCGGCGAATCTTTCAACTTCCTGTTGGTTAGGCATTCTTTTAATGAGATAATGTTCAGGATTGAAGGGTAATAATGGTTCTCCTGAACTTCTGGTTTGTGGCATAAACAACAATGAGCCTGTAACGAACAAAAACAACAAATAAACGTAAAATCAGGAAACTTGACTAATAGTCAATTAACACACATAAACTCAATCGACAACAGTATTTCCCAACAACGGTGCCATTTTTGATAACACTCAAATTACACATCTCTTACGAGAGAGTAAGCGGTCGTTGTCAAATATATAACCCAACTAGGTTGGGGTCGAATTACACAGGGAATATGGTGTTAATTAAGTTGTGTGCAGATTAGTTGACTTTTAGTAGTTCGTTTCCATAAAATAAATAGGGGGATTTGATTCAGTTCACAAATTAATGATTTTAGTTTTATAAGATGAAATATGTGTAGTAGTATTCAAATTCAGAGAAACAGCAAGGTAGGGTTATGTCCACCTTGTAGTTTTCAATACTTTCTAACTATGGGCTTTACGAATTCATACATGCATTATGCTTACAGAGGAACATATTTTATTTAATAACATAATCCTAGTGTTTCTCAACCATCAAGGAGTAATTCACTTTAGTTCTCTCGAATCAAAAGTGTTTACCAAAAAACAATTTGAAATCGCCAAGTAGTTAATCCTGCTAAGGCATTAACATATGAAATAGGGATTGAAAATCCTATTTTCTTGTCAGTACTCTCTTTTCTGAACAACAACCTCTCTCTCGAACAAGTTGTGTCTTAAGTACTTCCTCTATGTTTGCAACCACGAGAATTCAAAATAAACTAAGAGAGTATGATGTAAACAAATCAATGCCTAATGAATTCAAAACCCAAAGTAATAGATTATATGCTACAAGGCTTCCATAACCCAAACTAATAAACTTAGCTACTCATGAATAAAATGAAAAGTATCATAAATATATTCATCATACCAAAAACTAGAAGACGATCTTGGTGTGCGAATACTGAAAACAAGAGAGAAAAATATTTCTCTCTCCTCCAGCTAAGTCGTCTTTCTCCTCTCTCAGAATAATATAGAATAATGAATAATGAATAAAAATTTAGCAATTAAGTCTTTTAATAATCTCTTCTCTCATAATTTCCTTCTAAGTCCCTGAACTAATTATAAATGACAAATTAGTCTTGGACATAGTTTTTAGGCGCCACATTTGGTCCAGATTGCTACTCTCTCTTGTGTCATATGCCATCCATATTTCATAGTCCCATTATGTATTCATTACCTCATTAATACCTAAAATCATGCTAATCACATCGTTTAGCTCAATTACATAGAAGTAGAGTAAAAACATAAGAAACTACGCAATTTGTTCTCTAAACTTAGCTAAACTATGGATAAATTGTGGTGCTTAGGCAAATAAATACACCCAAGATCAACAAGATGGATCAGCGGGTAATCCACAACAGGCTACTATTGAAGTGCTTAGTCCTTTCATGTCAGCATAAGACCAAGCAAAGACATCTGGGTACTTTTTTAAGAAGCGAACATATTCCTCTTTGTCTTTCTCAAGCCAATGGATTCTGGCATAAGTTTCTCTTACTGTATCAGAATCCCTTATGTTTACTACTTCTAATTCTATTAGATTTCTTGGGCTTATCTTAAAAATTCTCATACTTACTAACAAGTTCCTCGGGTACCACATCTTCTAATTCACTTATAATATGTTTCACAGTCTTGTTATATATCACAATCTCTGATTTAACATTTTTAAAAGTGATTTTGTTGAAAGAAATAGAAATAAATAATATCAATAAACCAAAAATAAAGCTTTTATTAATTTAAATAATGTTGAATGTCACAAAACATGATGTCTTTTAAAAAGAAAGATGACAAATGCTAAATAATCTCAAAATCAAATCTATTTATTTCAAATAATAAGATAATTTAAAATCTTCCAAGTCTATCCAAGTGTACGACGAGGCTTGAATAGAGTGGCGGTCCAACTACTGAGTGTGTACAATGAGGCCTGAATAGAGTGGCAGTCCAATTACTGAGTGTAGTGTTTTGTCCACTACTTTGATTAGGGTATCCTCTCACCTAACTAATGATGTCATTACAATTTTCTTCCTCAGTAAGAAATAAAAACCTTAAGATTTCAAATACCTCATCTTCACTATTTTTGAGAAATCTAGCAGAGCAAAAATTTTGATACAATGGGGGTAGTGGATCTAGAAAATTATAATTGTAACCATACTTAGGTGGCTTTTAGTCATGTTACTCTTGTGCAGTATACGTATAACGCAAAATGAATGTGGTATTTTAGGACAGTGGCTGTATGGGCTCGGTTATTTCTTACAATATTGCTCCAAGGCCTTTACCTGTCTCATATCCAAACTTGAGAAATATTCTCTCACCATTATTCTTCCATTGTGACTCTCTTTCAATATTTTTGACCAACTCTAATGTATGGAAATTTTTCTATCGAGAATCTCCTTTCCCTTAAAGTCATATATAGGATGACCCCGCTCACCATGTATTACCAACTTTTGATAATCGTACTCAAATTTAAGATATTGGTGCAGTGTGGAAGGGACTACACTAGCCATGTGAATCCATGGTAGTCCAAGCAATAGGTTGTATAAAGTGGGAATATTCATCAACTCAAATGTTATAGGAAAAGTAATAGGACCCATCACCATGTTTAACGTAATTTGTCTAATAGTATCTCTTTGAGAACCATATAATGCCTCACATTCATTGTCTAGGTTTGAATCTTAGCCAAATCAACTTTCAACCTTGTCAATGTATTGAAAGACGAATGTTTAATCCTAAAATTGGATCAATCAACAATGGGGATATCACTCATTATTTGTATTACATTCTAACATTCAAGGCGTTATTGTGCGACCTTCCTTCAGGTGGTAGCTTATCCTTATAAGGATATTTTGTATGCCTTGAACACTTACCCAACCATGTGGGCTATTTCTCCATCTTTTATGGTTGCTAGTACGTAGGCTTCACGTAGGATCCTCATTGAAGACTTTTGACGATGCTCAAAAGTTTACAATGGTGTCAAGATAGATATTTGAGTTGGGATCTTATTTAGTTGACCCAGTATAGAGTATTCTTTATCTTGCACCTTATTCAAAATTCAATTTCCTATATTTCTATGAAGGGATGCATACCCTTGTTATAACTCTCTTGGGTCAAATTTTTAAGTGTATACACTCTCCTTGATGTGGTAACCCTTTGTGGAACAGCTGCCTCAACTACCTTTGCTTTTCCTAGAATGTTGTGGTCATAATTCCAAGGGATTGCATGAGGATTATAAACAGCTATGGAGACTCTAACGACTATGAAAGGATGCTGAGGCATAGCTACCTTAACTTTAAATGGTGCCTATTTTTGTGTGTTGATAGGTGTATTGTAACACCCTAGAAAATCCAAGCCTAGGATAGAACCATGCTTCAAGTGCATGTAGTGTAAATAATTAAGTTAAAGAATAAGGTATTTGGCCATGTACAAAGACACAAGAACCCCCAAGCCCTTAACCAAGCCAAAACCTCCCTTATCAGTCGATTCCTAAAGGAGTGATCAACTTTTAATGAGTATAACTTCCATATTCAGATATATTTTTTACCAAAAAACTACCAAATGTTAGATATTTGAATTATCTTTCAATATATATTGTTTTGACTTAATCCAACATCAAAGTAAAATGTTATGGCCTTTTTTGTAGAGCATTGATCTACAATTAGACACTATGTGCCAAACCGTGAATGTGGTTACATCTAATGATAGTACTATGGTCTTGTCTAATCTATACAACCCCAATATCTAAAAGTATACAAAATGTACCCTTATGACATGAGGCAGAACCATGATTGTATTTTTAAACCACAATCCCTGGCACAATCATGAGTCCCTCAAATGCCATTAATATAACCAGAAAATATATGAACCAAGGTACAATAGAAGGCATATCCTATGATCATACCAAGGCTCATATAATCATGTTCAAAGAGCTCACATCTAGCTCCCAACCATGAGTGCAACCCATGAAAGTAGGTTGGTCTGACGATCGTGAAAAGGTTTTGTACATCGCTCATTGTAGTTTCTGGTTTTGAAATTTTAAGGGGCATATCAACCTTTTCCCACTCTTTTAACATTAAAATTACACCATTTTGGAAATATCAAGAGTCATTAGTGGGGCTTATATGACCCTAATCTCTCACTACTTAGAATATTATATGTTATGTAGTTTAAAAAAAGAGGCAATTCCTTTTTCCCAAGGCAGAGTACGGGTTCATCTTCTTCAGGCATCAAAATCTAAAGAATTCATCAGGTTTCTCATCTCTGGATATGTGGGATTTCATCAATGGGTTCCCTTTCACCCATTGAGTCCCAAAGTTGACCCAACTTTCCAATTCAATTCTCTTTCACAATTTAGGGTTTATGGATATTGGTAAATTCATTGATATCTAATCCTTTGGCATCATTGAGTTATAATACCTATTTAAGCATGAATTCTAGTGTTATTACTTGATCATGATCCAAAACTCTAGTTGCATTATAAATTTTATGATTGTTGGACCTAAGTCATTGAATGTTGTAATTTTGTTCAATTTACGGAGTTGACCTAATTGTTGCATTCTTCAGAGATGGTGGGTTATGAACACTTGATGACCTAGGATTTCATGCATATACTTTTGGATGCAATATTTCCCAATTTACATATTTTTAATGCTTTCAAATAGTATATTTATTTTAGTTATCGAATTATTACCGTAAGTGAGCATTGAAATTATAAGTGTCGTTCAGTTGAGAGTAGTACTTAGCACCAAATGAAAGCAGGGATAAAGGCTCATCCACCAGTTTGGTTGATACCTTTAGTAAAAGTCCCTAAGTCCAAGAATTAAGGTGTGATCGTAGGTTCTAAAGGTTAGATCAAGCTTGAAACCTTAGTCCTTTTGGGCATCAGTTTAGTAGATCCACGTTAGTCAGTCTTCGTACCTTTGGTAAGGTACTAAATACCCTTCCAACTAGGGTTATAAATTGAACCCCGATTAACTCACACTGGGCATGTCGATTACTAGTAACTCCCACAAACTATAATTTATAGTTCAAATTTCATATTCTTGCATGACCTCATATTTAGTTATTCAGTACATTTTAAAGAATATGTTCATTACTTGTTATTGCACTAGTCATCATGTTATATGTACCATTTTTAGCTCATATCAGTTATTTTCCTATATCATACATTCAAAGTACTGATCACATACTTTCTTTGTGCTATATTAGCTCATAATATAGCACTTGATGCATAAGATCCGGATCATGACTAGTATAATCTTTTTACATATTAGCAATAATATTTTTGGTGAGTCCTCATTATGTGTGGACTAGTGTCAGCATTTTATTTCATTTTGTCTTTATCGTTCCCATTTTTTAGATAATTAGACTTAACTAGGGGCTTATCCCAAAAACTCATCTTAGCAGAGGCTTTTTAGATATATTTAGATGTTCAACTTGTGATCTTAGATTTGATATAGATGATTTGATTCATTTGAATATTTAATACATTGTTTAGTTCAGCTTCTACATAAGTGTTTTATCAGTTATTATTTATATTCTTAGTGTTTTCTAGGCCATGAATTAACTTGGAGTCACTTGTGATTTTAAGCACTGTGTTACACTAGAGGTAGTCTCTAATCGTAACAAACTTGGTATCAAAGAAATAGGCTTAAAGTGTCCTAGGGTGTCTCAAATCATGTCAAATAGAGTAATATTCATGGGTGTGAACAGCCATACTTATGAGTGCGAGGCTACGAGATATTTTAGGAAAAAAATTACTTTTTTTATGCTCACATCATGCGATTGAGTGTGATAACTATTAAAACCTTCTTCAAACTTATTCTCTACATGTTTATAAAATATTCCTTTAATGAGAACTAACATAAGGAAGGGTGGAAACGAGAGTGGGATGGAGATTTTGCAAGCACCACCTGCTCTAGAAAACTCGCTCAATGAATAAGTCTCCCATGCCAAATTTAGAGCTACTTTTATAACCTTAGCTTAGTCTATCACCGCTTAGAATAACCAGCTTATCATGGTACTAGCCAACTTGATAATGAATGTAGTAGCAGAAAGAGTTCGACACTTCACTTAGATAAATCTCCCAACGTTCTTTAGATCTAAGTCTGAGGAGGATCAAGAGAATTTTGTGGATAGTATTCAAAAGGATACAGATATTATAGTTGTTACCCTAACTGAGAGTGCTTACCTGGATGCCTATCAATTGCAAAAAGTCTCTCCCACCTGGTACAAGTTGTGGAAGAAAAAAGGGGTGCAAACCCAAAAGTGATAAAATGGGATGAGTGTGTGATTGTATTTATGGATAGCTTTTTCTTGTTTTGATTAAGGAAGGCCAAGATACAAGAGTTCATAAACCTAAAACATGGTAGCATTAGTGTGAAGGAGTATTCCCTTATGTTTACTCAGTTGTCGAGGTCTGCTACAGCTATGGTTGCTGTTTCTATGTCTTGCATAAGCAAGTTTGTGTATCATCCATTTAAGAATATGGTCAAAGAGTGTAAAACTACCATATTTGTGAAGGATATAGACATCTTACTAATGGTTTATGCTCAAATAATAGAGGAGGAGAAGGAAAGAGAGAGTAAGGGGCCCAGAATGGGTAGCTTAAATTTCTCTCAATAAAGGTCAGATGGCGAAAACCGTTCTCAATTTCGCTAAAATTTTTTATCTCTAGCTAGTCTTCTGCTAGTTGCCCAATGCCTAAGTTTAGGCAGGGTCATCGAGATAGGGCATACATCTGTAAGTCCTAGGATATTGTAAGCAATGGTTGTACCAATCTAATATGCAAAAATATGGTAAGAACAATAAAGGTGAGTGTATGACCGATAGTGATGGTTGCTTTGGGTATGGTAAGACAGGATACAATCTTGGGGAATGTTAAGTAACTTTCCAGAAAGATAGGGATGCCCTTCAGCAAAGCTAGTCCAAATCTTAAATAGCTTTCATAGGTCACCTAATTTAGCAGCGTGTCTCATTTATTGCAATTAGCAGACAACATTAGAATAGGTTTTATGCTCTTCAGACTTAGCAGGATAGGGAGAGTCATCTTGATGTAGTCATGGGTACATTATGGGGTTTCCATATTCATGTTTATGCATCATTAGATCCTGGAGATAGACTTTTCTTTGTAACTCCTTCTATGACAGTAGATTTTTGTAGAAGTCTGGAATTATTTCAGAAACTTTCATAACATCTACTCCATTTGGTGACTCAGCCATAGCTAGATGAGTATACAAAAATTTCTCCATTACAGTTTCCTAGAAAGTCACCTTAATTGATCTCATAGAATTAAACATGGTAGATTTTGATGTCATTCTGGTATTTATTGGCTACACTCTTGTTGTGCCTCTATATATCATAGGAAGAGAGTATTTCAATTCATATTTCCAAATGAACCAGTTCTAGAGTGGAAGGGTAGTACCTCACCGCCTATGGGATGGTTTATCTCTTACCTTAAGGCTAGAAAGTTGATCTCCAAAGGATGTATATATAATCTTTTCTAGGTTAAGGATTCAAAATCTTAAACCCCAACTCTTAGGTCAGTAATAGTGTTAAACAAATTTCTAGAAGACCAACAAGAAGTTTCTCTCGAACGGGTAAATGACTTTAGAATAGTTCTCCTTCCAGATACCCAACCTATTTTAATTCCAACCGATAGAATGGATCTATCCAATCTTAAAGAGTTGAAGGAACAATTGAAGGACCTTTTAGATAAGGGATTTATCAGGCCCAGCATCTCTTTATGAGGTGCTCCATTCTTTGCATGCACAAGTAAGATGGTTCTCTCAGAATGTGTATCAACTACCATCAGTTGAACAAGGTCATAGTAAGAAATAAGTATCCAATCCCTAAGATTAATGACTTGCTCAACCAACTCAGGGTAAAAGTTGTTTTTCTTAGATAGACCTCAGATCAGGCTATCAATAGCTCAGATTCAGAGAACATGACATTCTAAAGACAACCTTCAGAATTCAGTATGGTCACTTTGAATTTATTTCTATGTCTTTTGGACCAATGAATGCTCCTGCAGTTTTTATGGACCTGATAAATAGGGTGTTCAAGTAGTACTTGTACACTTCGTTACATTCTTCATAGATAACATCTTTTTTTTTCTCGAAGTGAGGATGAACACACAAATCATTTGAGAATTATCTTGAAAACTCTTGAGGATCGCCAACTATTTGCAAAATTCAATAAGTTTGAATTCTAGTTAAAATCAGTAACATGCCTTAGTGATATTATTTATAGAGAAGGCATTTTAGTTGATCCTCAAAAGACCAAAGCTGTAAGAAACCGGATAGAACCATCTCTCCAGAAGATATTAGGAGTTTCTTGGGCTTAACCGGCTACTACAAATCATTTTCGGGGGATTTTACTCCAATTTTATCCCATGTCTAGGTTGACTCAGAAGAAAGTAAAATTTTAGCGGTCTAATTTTTGCAAGAAGAGTTTTCACGAGTTAAATACACGAATAACTACCACTTCAGTTTTAACTCTGCCCTATGGATCAGATGGTTTTGGGGTTTATTGCGATTTTTCTAGGGTTGGGCTTGGTTGTGTTTTGATACAACATGAGAATCTTATAGAATATGCCTCTAGACAGATCGATTCTCATGATAAGAACTACTTAACTCATGATTTAGGGTTGGCCACAGTTATTTTTTCCTTAAAGATTTGAAGGCATTACCTCTATAGGGTTCATATCGATGTGTTCACCAATCACAAGAGTTTTCAATATGTGTTCAATCAGAAATATTAAAATATTTGTTAGAAAAGATGGGTATAGTTGCTAAAAGATTATGATATAAGTGTTTCTTAATACTTGAGTAAGACCAATGTGGCGGTCGATGCTCTTAGTAGATTATCTATCAAAAGTGTTACTCATATAGAAGATATGAAGAAAGAACTAGCTCGGGAGGTTTATAGGTTGGCCAGACTGAGAATTTGATTGGTTGACTCAGCCAAAGGTAGTATTTTTGTCTACAATGGGTTGTAATCCTCTTTGGTATTTGAAGTTATGGAAATCAAGATAGTGATCCTATTTTGCTGAAATTGAAAACACTGGTCCTAAGTTAGAAGGTTTAGGTTTTCTCCCAAGGGGAGAAGCCATTTTTTCCAATCTGGTCAGGATTTGTGTTTCGAATATAGATGGATTAAGACAGTTAATGCTATCAGAGGATCATGGTTCCTTATATTCTATTCAACTATGACCCACTAAGATGTATCATGATCTATTAGAAGTTTATTGCGGAGTTTATGGCTAAGTGCCCACATTTATAGTAGATGAAAATTGGGCACCAAAGACATGGTGTCACGCTTCAGCACATCAGTATTTCCACTTGGAAGAGAGAGGTGGTGAACATGGACTTCATTACAGGGTTTCCTAGTACTTGTCGACATTATGATTTAGTTTAGGTTTCTGTGGATAAAATGATTAAGTCTGCCTATTTCCTTCCTGTTAACACTTTAGATTTAGTCGAGGACTATGCTAAAATCTACCTGGAGAAGTTGGTGAGATTTCATGGAGTCTCCTTGACTACCATTTCATATAGAGGTGCTCAGTTTACCTCTCAGTTTTAAAAGGCTTTCCAGAAGTGTCTTAGTAACCAAGTTCATCTCAATATAACCTTTCACCCGTAGGCTGATGGTCAAGTAAAGAGGATCATTTATACATTAGAGGACATATTGAGAACATATGTGATTAATTTCAAAGGTAGTTGGGATGATAATCTACCTTTGATTGAGTTTGCATATAATAACAACTATCATTCTACTATTCAAATATACGAACCAAGGAATTACCACAAGTAGATCCCACAATCGTACCAAGGCTCTTCTTGTCATGTTCATAGAGCTTTCATCCAACTACCAACCACGAGTAAAACCCACGATCATAGGTTGGTCACATGATCGTGGGAAGGTCTTATGCGTCCCTCCCCATAATTTATAGATATGAAATTTTAATGGGCATATAAGTCTTTTCCCACTTTTTTAACGTCAAAACTATGTTATTTTTGGAATATCAAGGGTTATTAGTGGGTTTTATATGACCCTAAGCTCTTGTTACTTAGAATATCATCCGATACTAAGTTTCAAGAAAAAGGCAATTTCTTTCCCAAGGTAGAGTTAGGGTTCATTTTCTTTAGGCATCCAACTCTTAAGGAATGCTTCAAGGTTCTAATCTCTAGGTATGTGGGATTTTATCAACGGGTTCCCTTTCACCCACCGAGTCCCAAAGTTAACCCAACTCTTCAATTCGATTCTCTTTCATAATTTAGGATATATGGATATTGGTAAATTTATTGATATCTGAGTCATTTAATATCCCAGTTATTTGGTGTCAATGAATTATAATCCTCATTTTAGCATGAATTCCAGTGTTACTACTTGAACATGATTCCAAACCCTAGTTATACTGTGAATTTCATGATTTTTGGACTTGAGTCATTGAATATTATCATTTTATTTAGTTTAAAGAGTTGACATAGTGTTGTATTTTTCAGATTTGGTGGGTTATGAACACCCGATGACCTAGGATTTCATGCATATACTTTTGGATTCTGTATTTCCCAGTTTACATGTTTTGAATGCTTTCAGATAGTACACTTATTTAAGTTATGTTTTTACTATCAGTGAGCATTGTTGTTATTAGTATCATTTAGTTAGGAGTAGTATTTAGCACTGAGCGGATGAAGGGATAAAGGATCATCTGCTAGTTAGACTGAGACCTTTAGTAGAAGACCCTAAGTCCTAGAACTACGATTCCACCTTAGTTTTTAAAGGTTAGATCAGGCTTTACCCCTTAGTCTTTGTTTATATTAGTTTAGTAGAGCCACGTTAATCAGTGATCATACCTTTTGCAAAAACCTGAGCTAGGGATGCGACATTTATCCATTCTTATGAGGTTTCACCCACCAACCCTGCTCAAGAGAGTCGCATCCCTCCCCAGTCACCATAAAGAGATGCTACTAATACAGAGTTTCATTGCTCCATCAACCTCTTGACTCAATTTGTATCCTCTCAAGTGGAGCATAGTGCTCCGGCTACCATTTCTTCTGAGGCCAATAGAATCGGCCAATTTATAAGGTTGAGCCCTCTTATGTTCTCGAGTATGAAGGTTGAGGAAGATCCTTAAGGCTTCCTTAATGAAATGGAGAAGATCTTCCAGATTATGCATGCTTCATAAATTAAGGGAGTTGATCTTGGTTCCTACTAATTGAAAGATGTAGCATAGCTGTAACACCCCGATTCACTAAACCAAAATGCTACACGTTGCTCATGACCCCGAGGGACCACAAGCTAACCCATGACTGATATCTATACCTGTACAGTACAAATCATGCTATAATAATGCGGAATACATAGAACTGTAAGGCCATAAGGTTCACGGAATACAGTTATATAGGTGAAAATACCCAAAACAACTCAATCTGAACGTAAATCTAAACATAAATCTGAAAGCCTCTAAACTATCTGAATAAGAAGTTGAAGGAGCATGTCACCAACTAACTCCATAAAATTGAACTGAAGAAATAAATAAATGAATCAAATTATATTGTCCTCGAATCAATGAGGACTCACTATGTATCTATAACTGGAATGCTACCGCTACTGCTGGGTTGGAGCTCATGTCTCGGAACCTATGGTGTAACATGAAAAGAAAGAACCATAGCACAAATGCGTCAGTATAACTGGAGTACTGAGTATACGAGGAAGGTAGGCTGAACATAAAGGGTTTTATGCATGAACAACACTGACTGACTAATATGAACGTGGGAGTGCAAACACACAAATATAGAAACTTGGACCGTGAATACATAATAGAATGACCTGTAAGCTAATACATGGTTTACTGATAACTGTCATGACTAATACTGAAATTGATAACATGGACGACTGTACCGACAGTCCTGTATATACTAAAATCAGAAGAATGCCCTGAGTTCTTTTACTGAGACTGATACTGAAATTGTGGGAAGTAGTGTTTAACCGATATGCCCCATATATACTGTTATGGCTAAGCTGGGGTCCAATCTCTGCCCTGACTGGAGGGGTGTCAATACCGTGCCACGGCTAAGGACAGCCTGTGAGTGACCCTTATCTGGCGGGTACTCAATGAGAATGGTGGGAACCCTAAACTGACGAGTTAAGCCACCTCATCAACCCTAATTTGATGGGTTAAGATGTCTCAACCTACGCTGGCTATGTAGTTCTGAAACACAAGGATGACTACTAAGAATCACACCCTGAACTGGCGGGTGAGTTCCCATCCTTGGGTTCACGCGGTGCTAACCTCTACTCCCATCTGGAGGGACTGGACATGAATAACTGACTGTGCATGACTTAATCTTACTGAATTTCGTTGACTGGTAGAATGTTACTGATATCTGACAACTGACTAAGATCATGAGGTCTTCCTGAGTCATATGAATGATTGAAGTCTATGGAATCATAGCTTGAGTTCAGATATCATGAAACATGACATGGCTCTAAGCACACAGCTATAGTTTTCGGGTACGAATACCCCCAAGACCCGATAGGAGAAAACTGACACACATGACATGACTTGATCATAAGAGTAGAGTCCATAATTTATAATATTATAAGTAGGGATCTCATACTAAGCATGGTTATCAACAATGTATTGCATGGAACGGATTTCATATCACATGGAAGTACTTGCAAAATCTTAATATCATGTTCATTGCATAATCATATTGGCAACACATACCAATAGCATAGAAGTTCATGTGGATTGCATGGTTATCATACATCTTGTTTATCAGTAGGATTTCCAAGTAAACATAGCATAATCTCATAAGAATAGTTCATGAGTATTCCAACAACATTTACAAGGCACATTAACAACATAGAAGTCATTGGAACGTAAGGGCATATCATGAATCCTTCACTTAGTCACAATTTAGCTATATTGCATGATTTCTAGTTTCTTAGGCTTTTTATCAAACACCTTACATGCAAATCTTAAGCATAGGTGAAATCATCAAATTATAAATCAAGAACAACTAAATTTAGATGTTTCCAACTCATATGATATCATGAAATTCAAAAAAACATATAAAGATTCCATCTTGGGAATCACTCAATATCAACAACATGATCATCAACACCCAAAAATATAGAAATCATTCTTTATAATGAAAAAGAGGGTTTTTGAGCTTTATGGATGAAAAGGATCCATAAATCAACTCACTCATACCTTAGAAGGAAAGATTCTTGATGATTGATGGAGGAATTTCCTTGAAATCGGATCTTCAAGCTTTGTTACGCAACCCTAGTTGTTTTTCTATTTTAGTGCTCTTGGATGATGAGATTTGAGATGATAATAGGGTTGTAATATTTTTAGAAGCTATATATTTCATAGGGTTAATTTAGGGACGTGTAAGGAGTGTTAAAAGACTTAATTACTCTTAAAATAACTCAAAACGGAGTGTTTTTGTCACCTGGAATTGACTTAAGTGGCGCCCTAGTGATTGCTTAAGCTATGTTAGGCGGTACCTAACCAATTGCCTATGCTTGGGTTGGGCGGCGCCTAACCAATCACCTATGCCTGGGTTGGACGGTGCCTAACCAATCGCCTATGCTTACTGTCTCTCACAAAAATGGGCATAACTTTTCGCTCGGGTATTGGATTAAGGCGAAATTGATATCGTTGAAATCTAATTCAATTCTATATAAATTGGTGGGTCTAAATCAGCAAAAATACCACATTAAAATCAAGTTACACTCGTTCAAAGATTGCCTTTACAAAATCGAACACTAAAACTTGATGGATTCGAAAACTCTTAGCTTGTATTACCTTAAGTGACTCATATGAACATGCTTAATGCATCATAAGCTATCCTATCACTATGATATTCATTGTAAGTCATGTACTCAAGTACTCAAGTATCCTATCCTAAGCTCTTCTTTAGAAAAGAGACATAGAAGATTGGATGGACTAAGGCTAGATCTGAAGGAAACTTAAGCTCATAAGCTACCTTGCCGAAGCAACAAATAATTCTGAAAGGACCGAAATACCAGGGATTGAGTTTCCCTTCCTTGCCGAACCTCTTCACTCCCTTCATGGGAGAGATCTTAAGATAGACATAGTCATTGACCTCGAATTCGAGATCCTTTCTACGAACATCTGTATAGGACTTCTGTCAGCTCTGAGCAGCCCGGAGTCTCTCCCTAATCAACTGAACTTTCTCTAAGGCGTCGAATACTAAGTCAGGACCTATGACTGAGGCCTCACTAACTTCGAACCAACTAATTGGAGATCTACATCTCCTACCATAGAGAACTTCGAATGAAGCCATCTGAATACTAGAATGATAGCTATTGTTGTATGCAAACTCAATCAAAGGCAAGTGGTCGTCCTAACTTACCTTAAAGTCAATTGCACACGCCCTTAGCATATCTTTAAGAGTTTAAATGGTCCTCTCTGCTTGACCATCTGTCTGAGAATAAAATGCTGTGCTGAGATGGACTTGGGTACCGAGACCCTTTTGGAACACTTTCTAAAAGTGAAAAGTGAACTGGGTACCTCTGTCTGAGATGATAGATAGTGGAACACCACGTAACCTGACTAATTCCCTGATATAGAGTTTGGCATAATCCTCGATGGAATAAGAAGTACGAACAGGAAGAAAATGAGCTGACTTAGTTATTCTATCTATAATGACCCAGACTGAATCATGCTGATGACGAGTTCTAGGCAAACCCATCACGAAGTCCATGTTAACTTCTTCCCACTTCCAAGTAGGAATGGTGAACTCTTGCATGTAACCACTAGGTTTCTGATGCTCTATCTTAACCTGCTGACATGTAGAGCACTTAGCCATAAACTCTGCAATATCTCTCTTCATACCACTCCACCAATAGATCTCCCATATGTCGTGGTACATCTTAGTGGCCCGTGGATGAATAGAGTATCGCGCACCATGCATTTCTGCAAGTATTCGCTGCCTCAATTCATCTACACCTAGAACACATAGACGACCCTAACAATGAAGAACACTATCTCTCCCTTGGGAGAAAACCTCAACTTTCTGATTCTGAACTGACTCTTTGAGCTTGACAAAGCTAGGATCCCTGTTTTGCTTCTCTTTCACCTTGGAAACTAGAGATGACTCTGAACTACTATGAACACATACACCACCCTCTAAAGAATCGACTAAGCGAACGCCTAGTCTGGCAAGCTGATAGATCTCCTGAGCTATCTTTTTCTTACTATCCTAAATGTGAGAAATACTACCCATGGAGAGTCGACTGAGAGCGTCGGCCATAACATTGGCCTTGCCTGGATGATAAAGAACACTCATGTCATAATCCTTCAAGAGCTCTAACTACTTTCTCTAGCGAGGATTGAGATCTTTCTGGGAAAATACATACTGGAGGCTTTTATGGTCTGTGAAGACATCTACATGTACTCCATAGAGATAATGCCTCCAAATCTTCAAGGCAAAACCTACCGCTGCTAACTTAAGATCATGAGTAGGATAAATCTTCTTATGTGGCTTTAACTGTCTAGAGGCGTAGGCTATGACCTTATCATGCTTTATGAGGACACAATCTAAACCCATTCTGGATGTATCACAATAGACTACAAAACCGTCTGAACCATTTGGAATAGCTAGAATTGGAGTGAAGGTGAGTCGAGTCTTCAACTTTTGAAAGCTCTTCTCGCATGAATCTGACCACTGAAACTTAATCTTCTTCTGAGTCAATCTGGACATGGGAGATGTAATAGAATAAAATCCCTCAACAAAACATCTGTAATAGCCAGCCAAACCCAAGAAACTCCTAATATCTGATGGAGATACGGGTCTGGGCCAATTTCTTACTGCCTCGGTTTTCTGAGGATCTACTCTAATTCCATCACCGAAAATAATATGGCCAAGGAATACTACTGATCTTAGCCAAAATTCACACTAGCTAAACTTAGCGAATAATTGGTGATCCTGAGAGTCTGTAGAATAATCCTGAGATAGTCTGCATGATCACGCTCTGTGCGAGAATAGACCAGAATATCATCTATGAAGACTATGACAAACATGTCCAAGTTTTGCTTGAACACAAGGTTCATCAAATCCATAAAAGCTGCAGGGGCATTGGTAAGGCCAAATGACATGACTAAAAATTCGAAGTGACCATACTGAGTACAGAAAGCTGTCTTCGAAATGTCACATTCTCTAACTCTGAGCTGATGATAGCCTGATCTGAGGTCTATCTTGGAGAAGTAACTGGTACCTTGAAGTTGGTCAAATAGATTATCAATCCTGGGAAGAGGGTATCTGTTCTTGACCATGACCTTATTGAGTTGATGCTAATCAATACACACCCTGAGAGAACGTCTTTCTTATGCACGAATAATACTGGTGCACCCCATGGGGAAACATTGGGTCTAATGAATCCCTTATCTAAGAGATCTTTCAACTAATCTTTCAGTTCCTTGAGTTCTGCTGGTGCCATTCTGTATGGCAGAATAAAAATAGGTTGAGTATCTGGAAGAAGGTCTATGCCGAAGTCTATTTCCTTTTCGGGAGGAATGCCTGGAAGATCTTCGAGAAAGATATCTGAGTATTCATTAACAGCAGGGACTATTTTGAGGCTAGGATATTAAGAACTGGAATCTTTAACATGCACGAGATGATACTTATATCCCTTAGAAATCATTTTCCTTGCCCGAAGGTAGGAAATAAGTTAACCCCTGAACGCTTAAATTCTACCCTTCCACTCTAGGACGGGCTCATTCAAGAACTGAAACTGAACTATCCTATTTCTGCAGTCGACTGTGGCTTAGCAGGAATGAAGCCAATCTACGCCGAGAATGATATCAAAATTAGTTATCTCTAACTCTACTAAATCTACTGATGTGGATTTCGTGATATCATAACCGGGCAGTTCCTGTATACTCGTCGGGCTATGATGGTTTTACCCACTGGGGTAGAGACTGAGAAGGGCTCTGCTAGGACTTCGGGATTGATTCCGAAACCGCCTGCTATGTATGGAGTAACAAAATACAAAGATGCAACTGGGTCTAGCAAAGCATAAATATGAATATGGAAAAGCTATAACGTACCAGTAATGACATGAGGAGAATTTTTCTGATCCTACCGGGACTGAAGAGAATAGATTTTATTTGGGTGTTGCCCACTGGTAGCACTAGAAATGGCACCCTACTGGTTCTGGCAACTGGACTAAGCTGTAGAATAATTTTGCTGACCCTGAAGACTTGACTACAGGCACTCTCTAATCCTGTGGCCTGTCTTACCACAACAAAGACAGACATCACTACCGGCTCTGCAAATGCCCTTATGGTTCTTACCACAAGTCTAACAAAGGGGATTTGTTCGGGCACTGCTAATACTGCCCTGAGATTTAGAGCCTGGCACTTTGTTTCGATTGTCATCTCTGAACTTCGGCACTGGAGCGCTGGCAGAAGAAGGAGCTGGAATGGCTGAGTTAGAGCGAAACTGTGAACGGTTTTCTCCATCTGACTTGGGGTGAGCAAAGTTGAAATTACCTGACCTTGCTCTCTTTTTCTGCCTCTCCCTAGTCTTAAACTTTTGCTCTTCTATATTTTGGGCATGGGTCATGAGTCTGGCTAAGGTCATATCACCGATCAGCATTGCAGACCTACACTCATTTACCATGCTATCATTGACCCCTGACATGAAATTTCTCATCTTAGCTCTATTATCTGTAACCACATGAGGAGCATACCTAGCTAGCGGATTAAATCTGAGAGAATACTCCCTAACCGTCATATTCCTCTGCCTGAGGTTGATGAACTAAAGAACATTGGCTTTCCTCAGCTCTTGGGGAAAGAATCTATCTAAGAAGGCTGTGACAAATTCCTCCCACTCGATAGGGCCTGTATCATCTAACCTCTCAGACTTCCACTATTTGTATCAATCATGAGTAACATCTTATAACTGGTAGGCGTCTAACTCAGTACTCCCAATAGAAGTAACACCCATGATGTCGATGACCTTCTGGACTTGGTCAATGAACTCCTGAGGGTCCTCATCAGACTTAGACCCATGGAAAGATGGAGGGTTCATCCGGGTGAAGCCCCGAACCCTAGCTGCTTTGGGAGTGGCCACTAGATTGGCCGAAATGACTGGTGGCCGTTTATTTTGTGCAGCCATGGAATGAGCAAGTATGGTAAATACGGCTCTAAAGTCTGCATGGGAAACATGTTCGCCCAAGGGATCTTCGGGCTGAGGAGCTAGCTGGTTTCTTCTCTTTGGGGCCATGGTCTGGAATAAGAGAAGAATGGATTAGACTGAGAGTTTAACTTATGATTATGCTCACTAGCATGACATGAATAATGAAGAAAGGGGACTATTCCTAAAACATCTTATAGCCTCCTGTACATAAATATGGCGCGCAACACACCTATGTACAAGACTCTACTAGATCTGGCTTTCAGACTTCCTAGGACTCTATTTAACCTTAGGCTCTGATACCAAGTTTGTAACACCCGATTCACTGAATCAAAATGCTACATGGTGCTCATGACCCTAAGGGACCACAAGCTAACCCATGACTGATATCTGTACCTGTATACAGCAAATCATGCTATAATAATGCGGAATACATAGAACTATAAGGCCATAAGGTTCACTGAATACAATCATGTGGGTGAAAATACCCAAAATAACTCAATCTAAACATAAATCCGAAAGCCTCTAAACTATATAAATAAGAAGTTGAAGGAACATGTCTCCAACTAACTCCATAAAATTGAACTGAAGAAATAAATAAATGAATCAAATTATATTGTTCTCGAATCAATTAGGACTCACTGTGTCTCTGCGACTGGAATGCTAGCGCTACTGTTGGGCTGGAGCTCGTGTTTCGGAACCTATGGTGTAACATAGAAAGAAAGCACCATAGCGCAAATGTGTCAGTACAACTGGAATACTGAGTATATGATGAAGGTAGGCTAAACATAAAGGGTTTTATACATGAACAACACTGACTGACTAATATGAACGTAGGAGTGCAAACACATAAATATAGAAACTGGGATTGTGAATACGTGATAGCATGAACTGTAAGCTAATACATAGTTTACTGATAACTGTCATGACTAATAGTAAACTGATAACATGGACAACTGTATCTGACAGTCCTGTATATACGAAAATCTGAAGAATGCCCTAAGTTCTTTTACTGAGACTGATACTGAAACTGTGGGAAGTAGTGTTTAACCGATATGCCCCATGTATGCCGTTATGGCTAAGCTGGGGTCTAATTTCTGTCCCGACTGGAGGGGTGTCAATATCGTGCCATGGGTAAGGACAGCCTGTGAGTGACCCTTATCTAGCGGGTACTCAATGAGAATGGTGGTAACCCTAAACTAATGGGTTAAGCCACCTCATCAACCCTAATTTGATGGGTTAAGATGTCTCAACCTATGCTGGCTACGTAGTTCTGGAACACAAGGATGACTACTAAGAATCACACCATGAACTGGCGGGTGAGTTCCCATCCTTGGGTTCACTCGGTGTTAAACTCTACTCCTATCTGGAGGGATTGGACATGAATAACTAACTGTGCATGACTTAATCTTACTGAATTCTATTAACTGGTGGAATATAACTAATATTTGACAACTGACTAAGATCATGAGGTTTTCCTGAGTCATATGACTTACTGAAGTCTATGGAATCTTAGCTTGAGTTCGGATATCGTGAAACATGACATGGCTCTAAGCACACAGCTATAGTTTCTGGGTATGAATACCCCCAGGACTCGATAGGAGGAAACTGACACACATGACATAACTTGATCATAAGAGTAGAGTCCATAATTTATAATATCATAAGTAGGGATCTCATACTAAGCATGGTTATCAACAATTTATTGCATGGAAAGGATTTCATATCACATGGAAGTACTTGCAAAATCTTAATATCATGTTCATTGCATAATCATATTGGAAACACATACCAATAGCATAGAAGTTCATGTGGATTGCATGGTTATCATACATCTTGTTCATTAGTAGGATTTACAAGTAAACATAGCATAATCTCATAAGAATAGTTCATGAGTATTCCAACAACATTTACAAGGCACATTAACAACATAGAAGTCATTGGAACGTAAGGGCATATCATGAATCCTTCACTTAGTCACAATTTAGCTATATTGCATGATTTCTAGTTTCTTAGGCATTTTATCAAACACATTACATGCACATCTTAAGCATAGGTGAAATCATCAAATTATACATCATGAATAACCAAATTTACATATTTCCAACTCATATGATATCATGAAATTCAAAAAAACATATAAAGATTCCATCTTGGGAATCACTCAATATCAACAACATGATCATCAACACCCAAAAATATAGAAATCATTCTTTATAATGAAAAAAAGGGTTTTTGTGCTTTATGGATGAAAGGGATCCATAAATCAACTTACACATACCTTAGAAGAAAAGATTCTTGATGATTGACGAAGGAATTTCCTTGAAATCGGATCTTCAAGCTTAGTTACGCAACCCTAGTTGTTTTTCTCTTTTAGTGCTCTTGGATAATGAGCTTTGAGATGATAATAGGGTTGTAATATATTTAGAAGCTATATATTTCATAGGATTAAGTTTAGGGATGTGTAAGGAGTGTTAAAAGACTTAATTAGCCTTAAAATAACTCAAACGGAGTATTTTTGGCACCTGAAATTGACTTAGGCGGCGCCCGAGTGATTGCCTAAGCTAGGTTAGGTGGCACCTAACCAATCGCCTATGCCTGGGTTGGGCGGCGCCTAACCAATCGCCTATGCCTAGGTTAGACGGCGCCTAAACAATCTCCTATGCTTACTGTCTCTGACGAAAATGGGCATACCTTTTTGTTCGGGTATTGCATTAAGGCGAAATTGGTATCGTTGAAAATTTAATTTGATTCTCTACTATTTTGTGGGTCTAAAACAGCCAAAATACCACATTAACATCGAGTTACACTCGTTCAAAGATGATCCTTGCAAAATCAAATACTAAAACTTGATGGATTTGAAAACTCTTTAGCTTGTATTACCTTAAGTGACTTATATGAACATGCTTAATGAATCATAAGCTATCCTATCACTAGGATATTCATTGCAAGTCATGTACTCAAGTATGAATCACAATATAGGAGATTTCATATGTAGGAATACTTATTTACTTCCTAGCTTAGAATCATGCAGGGAATTATAATAGCAGTGGTACGAAGGGTGGGAGTTGTCTAGGGGTATTGATACTAGTTTGGCTTTTGGGTAGATTTCTCTGAGGCTTTTCTTGTTTGCTTTTTACTCAAGAGTTGAGGAAAGTAAAGGCAGGAGAGTTTGTGATCTTGAAGCAAGAAAAGATGTCTGTTCAAGAGTATGCCTTGAAATTCCATCAACTATCAAGGTATGCTACTGAGACGGTTTCTAGCATGAGGGCTAGGATGGGCAAGTTTGTCTCAAGATTGTCCTGTGAGTTAGTTCTTGATAGTAAGGTCGCCTTATTGATTAAGACCATGGATATATCTAGATTGTTTGTGCATATGCAATAAGTGGAAGATGAGAAGAAAAAATAAGTTAATCTTAGTGAGAAGCAAGGAAGAAAGTTTATGCCTTTTGAGGGTAGTAATGGAAATAGTGGCAAGTGACCACAAAATAAGTGGGGGAGTTCAAGTTCATTCTCCTAGGCTAGTGTTTGCTCTTCTTACCTGAAGTTCTCAGGCGGTCATCGATCTCAGTTTAGTGATGGATCCCAGGCACTAGGTGCCAATTTTAGTCTAGTGGTGCTCAGTAGTCTCCACCCCAACCTCCTTGCATATTTTCTAGTTAGAGACATCATGGTGAGTATATAAAAGGGAGAGACAAATATTTTCATTATGGTTAGCCTGGGCATGTGCAATGTGAGTGCCCTATTCTAGCAGCTTCTTAGGCTAACAAGGCCTCTATTGCTAGTTCATCTACTCCTATACCAAAGGTTGCTATGTCTGCTGCTGCTTCTATTTCTGGCACTGACACAGGCCAAAATCGCTTGTATACACTTGCTACTGGCCAGGATTCTGAGGCATCTCTTGATGTTGTCATGGGTATGTTGAGACTTTTCTCCTGTGATTTGTATTTTTATCTTGATCCAGGGTCTACTCTTTCTTATATGACCCCGTATGTGGATGTGCACCTTAATTGTGGTCTCTAGAGTCTGTGAGTTCCCTTTTCTATTTCTACCCTATTTGGAGACTCTATGGTTTTTGAGAAAGTCTATAAGGAGCGTGTGATATCTGTTAGTGATAGAGACACTCTTGTTGACTTGATAGAGTTAGACATGGTTGATTTTGATGTCTCCTTAGGAATGGATTGGTTACACTATGGATATGCGTCCCTAGATTGTCGGACCCATGTCATGTTTAAATTCCTTAATGAGTCGGTCATTGTATGAAAAGATTGTCATTTAGTGCCTAAGGAAAGGTTTATTTCTTATCTCAAAGCCCAAAGGTTGATTTCAAAGGGGTTTTTGTACCATTTGGTCCAAGTTAAAGATTCTAACTTGGAAAATCCTTCTCTAGAGTCTGTTCTCATGGTAAATGAGTTTCCTGAGGTGTTTCTCGATGATTTTCCTAGTGTTTCTCCCGATAGAGAAATTGATTTTGGGATTGATCACTCATTCGATTTCTATTCCTCCTTATAGAATGGCTCCGGAGAAGTTGAAAGAACTTAAGAAGCAATTGAAAGACCTCTTAGATCAAGGTTTTATCCATACTAGTGTGTCTTCTTGGGGTTCTCCCATATTTTTTATGTGCAAGAAGGATGGTTCCCTTCGTATGTGCATTGATTATCGCTAGTTGAACAAAGTAGCCGTAAAGAACAAATATTCTCTTCCTAGAATTGATGATTATTTGATTAACTTTAGGGTGCAAAGTGTTTTTCTAAGATTGATATTAGATCGGGTTATCATCAGCTTGAAATTAGGGATGTGGATATCCCTAAGACTATCTTTACAACCCGGTATGGTCACTATGAGTTTCTTTTCATGTCCTTTGGGTTGACCAATGCCCCGACGACATTCATGAATTTGATGAATATGGTCTTTCGTCTGTTTTTGGATATTTTTTTCATTGTCTTTATTGATGACATCTTAGTGTATTCTAAGAGTGAGTCAGATCATGTAGATAAATTGACTTCGACTCTAGTATTGACCTTTCTCGAGGGTAATAATGGTTTTGTGGGATATTGTGATGCTTCTTGAGTTGGTCTTAGTTGTGTGTTAATATAACATGGTAGGATATTGGCCTATTCTTCTAGGCTATTAAAGATTCATGAAAAGAACTACCCCACCTATGACTTAGAGTTATTAGTCGTGGTCTTTGCTTTTCAAATTTGGCGGCATTTCTTTATGGTTTTCACATTGATATATTTTCCAATCATAAGCGCCTTCAATATATGCTTGCCTAAAAAGAGTTAAATCTCTGAAAAAAAGTAGCTTGAGCTATTGAAAGACTATGATATGAGTCTTCATTACTATCCTGGTAAGGTGAATGTAGTCGCCGATGCTCTTAGTAGATTGTCAATGGGGAGTTTGGCTCATATTGATGAGGACAAGTGGGAATTGGTGAGAGCTATTCATTGGTTGGGAAATCTTAGAGTTTGACTTGCGGACTCTGAGGATGGTGGTGTATTTATGTAATCGGTATCTCAATCATCTCTTGTTGTTAAGGTAAAGGAAAAGCAAGTCTTGGAACCCAAATTTATGAAGATCAAAGGTAATGTGGGTCAACACAAGGTTGTGGACTTTATGATTGGTAGTGATGGTATCTTGAGGCACCAAAGTAGGCTATGTGTTCCGATATTAATGGATTGAGGGAAAGGGTCATGATCGAGGCTCGTAGAGCCTGTTATGCTATTCACCTCGGTTCCACCAAAATGTATCATGACCTTAGAGATTTCTATTAGTGAAATAATATGAAGCGTGATGTTGCAAACAGAGTGGCTAAGTGTATGGTGTGCCAACAATTAAAGGTTGAGAACTTGAGACCCAGTGGCCTATGCTAAGATATTACATTGCCCGAGTAGAAGAGGGAGTCGATTAATATGGATTTCATTACCGTCCTTCCTAGATCTCATAGTTAATGTGATTCTATTTGGGTCATTGTTGATAGAATGACCAAGTCCGCTCATTTCTTTCCCGTGAGGGCAAATTACTTAGTGGAAGATTATGCTAAGTTGTTTCTTACGGAGATCATGAAGTTGCATGGTTCTCGTGTCTATTATCTTGAATTATGGTCCTTCATTTTTTTCCTACATTCAAAAGTCATTCCAAAAGGGTTTGGGTACCATAATGTGCCTTAGTACCGCGTTCCACCCAAAAATAGATGGTCAAGCAGAAGAACTATCAAAACTTTAGAGAATATATTACGGTCTTTTCTAATTGATTATGGTGGTAGTAAGTATGACCACTTTCCTTTGATTGAATTTTCCTATAATAATAGTTACCACTCTAGTATAGGCATGGCGCCTTTCAAAGCATTATATGGTAGAAGGTGTCGATCTCCTATTGGGTGGTACGAAGTTGGCAAGGGTGAGTTACTTGGGACAAATTTAGTTCACCTAGTCATAGAGAAGGTGAAGGTGATTCATGATAGGTTGAAAACCGCTTAAAGTTCCCAAAAATCCTATGCGGATGTGAGGCGTAGGGACTTAGAGTTTAATATGGGCAATTGGGTGTTCTTGGAAGTGTCTCCCATGAAGGGAGAAATGCGGTTTGGCAAAAAGGGGAAGCATAGTCCCTAATATGTTGGTCCCTACTTGATTGTGAAGAGGGTTGGCATTGTTTCCTACGAGTTGGAGTTGCCTCCTAGTATGAACTCCATTCGCTCAGTTTTCTATGTATCCATGTTGCGGAAATATGTGGGTGATTCTTTCTTGGTTGTTCTATTAGAAGATGTTGGTATTTTGGACTCTTTGTTCTATGAGGAGATCTTGGTGAGGATCTTGGATCAGCAAGTTCACCGATTATGAATGAAAGAGTTGGCTTTTGTGAAGGTTCTGTGGAGGAAACAAAAGTTCGAGGAAGCTACTTGGGAGGCGGTAGAGAACTAGAAGTCCAAGTACCCACATTTGTTTCCCATTTCAGAAGCTTGTGATGGATTCATATCCAATGATTAAGATTGATTTGTGCCATTATTAGATAATGGATTAAAGTTCCCAATGTGTGAATAGATTGATGTCTTGTTAGTCTATGGGTTCAAATCCCAAATGCTATTAAATGATGTGTGCTTTGTTGTGATGAGCTTAAGTCTCTTATACTTTGAATTGATTAATATCCTTTATAGATGATTGGGTAAAAGTCCCCAATGCTTTGAGTTTATCTATATCTTTGATGAATTGATAGGTTGGAGTCCCTAAGTTGTGGAATGAGCAAGTGTTGGATAAGTAATGGCGAAAGTCCCAAGACCAATGAAATTAAATGGTTGATTGATGATGGTCACGATATGGGTTGTATTGTATCCTTGTTGTGTGCTTGTTCTAACTTGTGTAATGGTTGGTTTGATGCATATTGATGTGATAAATTGTGTTTATGCTTGCTTTACCTTTCATTTGCAGATGAATGATCCTAAGTGTGGGAGAATGAAATACCCAAGAATGTGGCCTTGCAAAATTTTTGGTTGATTTGTAGTGATCTTGATATGTGTGTTGTGTTGCACCTTTGTAGTGTGTTAAATCTAACTTGTGTAAGGATTTCCTAGGTGTATGTTGAGGTGTTAAATGGTATCTATACATACCTACCAAAGTGGAAGAGAATTGAAACGCCTAGACCTTGGACCATTTGGAAAACAGCAACCTTTTTGTGTCACTGGAGTGGATACGGTTGGGGATACTTGAGTTGTACCCTAGGTCACGACTCGTACCCATAATGCCCTTCCCTTTTGTATCCTAGAAAGTATGTTAGGTTAATATACAATCCTCCATACAACAAGGCAATTCTTTGGTCATAACCATGCTTACGAGTCGTATACTACACAACTGTATGGAGTGAAAACCTAACCTAGGGTAGACTGTTTTGGTCACGGATCGAGCTTACGAGATAGGGGTTGAGTCATACCCTTTTTTTAAGACTAAAAGTTTCCATTTTGTACCCACAATAGTATGGTTGACCTAGGAGGAGCCTAGGGTATGAGTTAAGGTGCCACTCGTACCCTATGTCATGATTGCCAAGTGATCCATAAGGGAGAGTCGTACCCTGCAAGTGTGGATTTTCCAGCTCTTAACCAAGGTCTTTTTGGTAATTTCTCGTGCCTAAAACCCTAAACCCTCTCACTATATAAGGCATATTAGCCTCCTAAGTCCTTATTTTACAAAACCTAAACATCCTAAACACTCTAAAGGCTCTTGGAAGCAACATTGGAGGCTAGGGTTTAAAGGTGTTCTTTTTGTGGTAAGAAGGAAGAGTCAAGTTCGTTGGTGATTCAAGTTGTTTAAGGAATGTATCTCTTCCCCTATTTAAATAACTCTAAACCCATGTATTTCACACTTGAATTAGTAAGTGTACAAGGTGGTTTTGGAATCAAATGAAAACGGTTTTCCTACCAAACAATGAATAATGATGTTTCTTGTTTATACTTGTATTGATGCATGTTGTTGATGGTAGATTGTACATGTGGATACTTGTTGTATGTTGTTTAACATAAGGGTCTTGAATAACCCTAGTGTTGATGATATCTACCATGAAAATGACCTCGATATAAGTATGCACAATAGGTGTTTTTGAACATAGGTGTTTTTGAAAATGTCTAAGTGAATTGTCTAGTCAATTATTGATGATGTGTTGAACTAGGGAAATGGACCAATGAGTATGAATAATTAATAAATGTTATGATAATAGTATGGTGAGTTATGTAATATGTGATGATAACCTTATTGTACTAAATGACCAATTGGGAGTTGAAGTCCCTTAATATGAAGATGAACTTGAATAGTGTATTAAACTAAAGTATGGTATGAGAACGCTATTAAAATGTGAATGTGTTGTGAGGGTCTTGAGAACCTTAAAAAGGAATGGTGTGATAAATTGAATGTAGGCATTGGCCTATTAAGATGATTGAGCAATGAAGGCTCCCATAAAGACCATGAGGTCTTGTATAGTGTAGAATTAGCTAAATGGCTAAAGTCCCTAAATATGGTATTGGGTGTGTTTTAATGCATAGACAAGAGGGAAAAGTCCCAATTATCAACTAATGATGGTTGTGATGGCTTGAGGTCAAAGTTCTTTGCCTTATGTGTTGGCCTGAGGTCAAATTCCCTTTCCCCATGATATGGCTTAGAGTTAAAGTCCCTCACCCAATGAGAATGCAAGGTAAAGTCTGTTGCTTAAGAAGAGCTCTTGAGGTCAAAGTACCTGGCCTTATGAAGAGGCTTGTGGTAAAGTCCAAATATGGCTACTGGCTAGACTCCCTTGTCTAACGCACGAACATGAGGTTGGAGTCCCTCACCTAGATGAATATGTGTATGGTTAAAGTCCTTTGTTTGAATGTGTGTATGGTAAACCACTCGTACTCAAATCTAACTTAAGTCACTAAGACTAAGATTAAGTGAAGCAACCAAACAATGTGTATCTACCAACATACCACCTAAGTCGTATCCTTTCTAGAAACTAAATCTAACCCACCAACCAAGACTGGTTAGTATACGGCCAGCCCATATGACTCATACCCTAGTGTATGACTCATTCCCCCTAGTCATAACTTGTTCAGAAACCATAAATCTAGAAAATTTTCTAAGGGTCTAAAATCTAGGGTGTTATATAATCATTCTAATTTTACTGGTGTGAAGGTGGATGAGGATCCTCAGGTTTCCTGGATGAAATGGAGAAAATCTTCAAGGTGATACAGGCCATGAATGTGGAAAGGATGAATTTTGTAACTTATCAGCTCAAGGATGTTGCGTACTAGTAATACGAAGAGTGGGATAGATATAGAGGTGATATTAAGGAGTTGTCCTTATGTGAGACTTTCTCTACTACTTTTCTAAATCGCTTCTTTCCTCAGGATCTGAGGGAAGCAAAGATGGAGGAATTTGTGAATCTTAAGCAAGGAAAAATATTAGTCAAGGAATATGCCTTGAAATTTCATCAGCTGTCAAGGTATGATCGAAACTTGGTGTACGATATAACGGTGAGGATATTTCACTCTTGGCATATCTCAAGATTTTATTTTTAAAAGGCATACTGAATTGTTAATCAAGGATATGGATACTTTGAGGTTGGTTATTCACATGTAGAAGGTGGAGGAGAAAAAATGAAAATAAATGGAGTTCGAGGAAAGACATGGTAAGAGGAGTAGGTTCTCTAAGCAAGGTGGTGCTTAACAGCAAGGTGGTTTGGATAGCGGTAAATGGTTCAAGAATAAGTGGGGGAGTTCTGGTTCATTCTCTACAGCTAGCGTTCCTTACCTGAAATAGTCGGGTGATAATTGTCAGTAGGGTAGTAATAATTTTTAGGAACAAGGGGCCCAATATCAGGAAAGTGGGGCTCAGTCAACCTCATTATTCCCTTTTCGACGGTTTAATGGTAGGTTGCATAGGGGTTTCTATGACAAGTGGAGGGATAGGTATTTCAAATATGGTCAGCTAACCCATATGCTTAGAAACTATCCAGTTGGTAAGGGTGCTTCGGGGGCTAGTAAGGCTCTGGTTGTTTTATCTTCTGCTCCTACCAAAGGGTGTTGCTCCTGTATTTATTTTTACTTTTGGTACTGCGCAAGTTATAATAGGTTATGTGCTTTTGCTACTCAGTAAAAATTTGAGGCATCACCCGATATCATGACTGGTACGTTATAACTCCTTTCTCGTGAAGTGTATTTTTTGCTTGATTCGAGGTCCATTCTCTCTTATGTGACCCCATTTATGGCTATGTATTTAGTTTTTATCCTGAGGTTATTTTGGATCCTTTTTCTATTTCTACCCTGGTAGGTGACTCTATGACTGCTAAAAGAGTCTATATGGGGGTGTGTTATCTGTTGGTAGTAAAAAAAATTTGGTGGATTTGTTTGAACTAGATATGATGGATTTCGATGTTATTCTGGGGATGGATTGGTTACACTCTTATTATGTGTCCTTAGATTGTCGAACCTGTAAAGTTGTACTTAAGTTCCCTGATGAATTGGTTATTGAGTGGGAGGGCGGTTTCCTAGCTCCTATGGGATGGTTTATTTCTTATCGTAGATCCTAGAGGTTAATCTCTAAAGGGTGTCTCTATCATCTTGTCTGGGTTAAAGATTCTAGCTCAAAAATTCCTTTTCATTCAATTTTGGTGGTAAATGAGTTTCCTGAAGTCTTTTCGGATGATTTTCCTAGTGTTCCTCTTGATAGAGAGATTGATTTTGGTATTGATTTGGTTCCAAACATTTGTCCAATATTTATTCCTCCTTATAGAATAGCTCAGGCTGAGTTGAGAGAACTCAAGAAGCAAATTAAGGATCTTCTGAATAAGGGGTTTATCCGTCCTGGTGTGTCCCTTTGGGGTGCATCAGTTTTATTCATATGCAAGAAAGATAGTTCCTTTAGATGTTCATTGACTATAGGCAGTTGAATAAGGTGATGGTCAAGAACAAGTATCCTTTTCCCAGTATAGATGACTTGTTTGGTTAGTTGCAAAGTGCCAAATTCTTTTCTAAGATAGATCTTCGGTCTGGGTATCATCAACTTAAGATTAGGGATGAGGATATCCCTAAGATGAATTTTTGTACTCGATATGGGCACTTTGAGTTCCTGGTGATGCCATTCGGTTTAACTAAGGCCCCGGTGGTATTAATAGATTTGATGAACATGGTTTGTAGGCAATTTATGGATCTTTTTATCATTATGTTCATTGATGACATCTTGGTGTATTCTAAGAGTTAGGTGGATCATGCCAATCACCTCTATGTGGTGTTGCATACCTTGAAGGAGCAACAGTTGTAAGCCAAGTCTCTAATTGTGAGTTCTGGTTGAACGATGTAACTTTTCTTGGTTATATTATTACTAGTGAGGGGATCATAATGGATCCCAAAAAGGTGGTTGTGGTTAAAAAGTGGACTAGACCCATGACTCTAACTGACATTTGGAGCTTCTTGGGTTTGGCTAGGTATTATAGGTTGTTTGTGGAATGTTTCTCAATGATAGTTACCTCATTAACTAAGTTGACTTAGAAGAAGGTAAAGTTCTCTTGGTTGGATATTTGTGGGGGGAGTTTTGAGAAGCTAAAGGATAAACTAACTTCGGCACAGGTTTTGACATTACCTGAAGTTAATGATGGGTTTGTGGTTTATTATGATGCATCTTGGGTAGGACTTGGGTGCATTTTAATGCAGCATAGGAAGGTAATTGTCTATGCTTCTAGGCAATTGAAGGTGCATGAGAGGAATTATCCTACTCATGATCTGGAGCTTTTAGTGGTGGTTTTTTCTTTGAAAATCTGGCAGCATTATTTATATAGAGTGTACATAGACATTTTTTCTGATCATAAGAGTCTATAGTATATGTTCACTTAAAAGGAGTTAAATCTCAGGCAGAGGTGACAGTTGGAGCTTCTCAAGATCTATGATATGGGTCTTTACTACCACCCTGGTAAAGCTAATATAGTTGTTAATACTCTTAACAGGTTGTCCATGGGGAGTTTAACTCATGTGGATAAGAAGAAGAGGGAATTGGTGCAGGATATTCACCACATGGCTAATCTTGGGGTTCATCTCAAGGACTTCAATGATGGTGGAGTGATTGTACAGGAAGTAGTTCAGACGTCTCTTAGTGCAGATATCATGGAGAAGCAAGTGTTGGATCCTATCTTGATAAAAATCAAGGGTGATGTTAGTGGGTGAAGGGTGATGGTTCTTGAGATCAGTTGTGATGGTACTTTACAGTACCAAGGGCGGTTATGTGTTCCTGATGTCCATGGTTTACGACAAAGGGTTTTGGCTGAGGTGCATGACTCATGTTATATTGTTCATCTCGGTTCGTCCAAAATATATCATGATCTCAAAGAGATGTATTGGTGGAATGGTATGAAAAGGGATGGGGCTGATTTTGTATCCAAGTGCATGGTGTGCCAAATAGTCAAAGTTGAGCACATGAGGCCTGGTGGGTTGTATCAGAAAATAAAATTGCCGAAATGGAAATAGGAGGTAATCAATATGGATTTTGTTACCGATCATCCTTGGTCTCAGAACTAATTTGACTCGATTTGGGTTATCGTGGATAGGATGACATCGTTTGCTCACTTCTTAATAGTATAGACCAACTTTTCAACTGAGGACTATGCGAGGTTGTACATTCAGGAGATTGTAAAGCTGCATGGGGTACTTGTATAGATTATCTCTGATCGTGGTACACAATTTTCATCTTACTTATGGAGGTATTTTTAGAAGGAGTTGGGTACTAAGGTTAGTCCGAGTACTGCTTTTCATCCGTAGATGGATGGGCAAGCAGAGAGAACTATTTAAACATTGGAGGATATGCTTCGGGCATATGTGATTGATTATAGTGGAAATTGGGTTGAGCATCTACCTCTGGTAGAGTTTGCTTACAATAATAATTACCATTCTAGTATTGGAATGCCCCTTTTTGAGGCATTATATGGTAGGAAGTGTAGATCTCCTGTTGGGTGATTCGAGCTTGGTGAGGCAGATATATTTGTTCCAGATTTGGTTTATCAGGCTATGGAAAAGGTGAAGGTGATTCAGGATAGGTGTAAGGCTGCCCAAAGTCTCCAAAAGTCCTATACAGATTTAAGGCATAGAGACATGGAGTTTGAGGTTGGGAATAAGGTGTTCCTAAGGGTATCTCCCATAAAGGGAGTGATGCAGTTCGGTAAAAGAGAAAGCTTAGTCCCCGGTATATTGATCTTTATGTGGTTTTGTGGAAGGTTGGTAATATGGCATATGAATTGAAGTTTCCTTCTAGTTTAAGCTCCATTCATCCACTATTTCATGTATCTGTGTTTAGAAAGTTTCTTGGTGATCCATCTTAGGTGGTTCCCTTGGAAGGATTGGATATCTCAGATACTTTGTCTTATGAAGAGATCCCGATTGAGATCTTCGATTGGCAGGTTCATCGGTTACGGACCAAGGATATGGCCTTGGTTAAGGTTCTGTGGTGGAACCACAAGGTGGAAGAGGCTACATGGAAAGCAGAAGCGGACAGCGGACATAAAGTCCAAATATCCGTATTTTATTTCTGCCTCTGATATTAGTGCGAAAAGTATGTGTTCTTGATCAAATCTTTATATTCTAACTTAGTTAAGGGTTAGAATAGATCCTTGCATCATTATTTTCTAATTTGGGGACAAATGATCATAGTGGGAAAGATTGAAAAACCCTTGGTTTGGGACCCTTAGAAAATTTTCTAGATTTTTAGGTTCTGGACAACATACTACTGGTGGGTACCAGTCGTATAATAGGGTACGAGTGGTATGCCTTGGTCGTATGCAAACAACTGTTGGTTGGTGGGTTGGATTGGTTTCTAGAATGGGTACGACTTGGGTTGATACAAGTCGTATGGTTGGAAACGGGTCATTTGGTTTGGGTTTTTCCTTTACTTGATCTGAGACTTAGTAAAATAACTTGGATAGAGTATGAGCGGCTCACCATGAGCCGTAATCCAGGGTACAAGTCATACCATGGACTCGTATTAGTAGACAATGATCAAAATTCTTATGATTTTACTCAGCTAGGGGTACGGGTCAAGGGTACTAGTCGTATGCTTGGGTACGACTTGTTTTAGGTAAATCATATATTGGATAGTGTTGGGTCCAATGAGGAGGCCTAGGGTACGAGTGATGGGTACCACTCGTATTGGAGGGTTCGATCAGTATGGTATAGTCGTACCCTATGACTAGATTTTTATGAGGTATGAGTGGGGGCAATCTAGACATTTTCCCACTTAACCTATTATGGCCCCACAATTTATATCACTCTTGGGAGGTTATTTTCCATATTATTCTATTCATTAACACTTAGAAAATACTCTATAATTCTCTCTAAGGTTTTGGGTAAAGGAAGACTAGGGTTTTGCTAAGGTGATCAGTTTGGGGCTTGATTGGGTGATTTATATCCATCGTCTTCATCATCTAAGGCAAGATACTTCTTCCTCATTGTAATTTCCAACTAAAGGCATGATTTATACAATATTTTCATGGCATGATTATTGTATGGTTTTGGGGTTTTCAAATATGTGTTAGGGTTTTGGTATTAAATATGTGGTTATGGTTTTTCCCATGTTTTAATTATGCTTTTACATGCCTTACTGGTGGTTTGGATAATTAGTTGCATGGGAATGGTTAATTGGTAATCGGAATTGGTTTTGGAAATACTATGCCCCCAACATGTTTGATAAAATGACTATGATAATGCTTTTACTATATTATCGGACTTTCAATGGAGAAATTGCATGGTATGTATAGTTAGGTAATGGAACCCTAAATGGTATACATAGTTTAAATAGTTTGGAATGGTTAAATGGTAAGGTTTGGTGGTCATGGTTATGGTTAATTAAACTTCCTTGTGGGGTACAATTGTCGAATCCCCCAAGTAAACATATTAATGAACAACTTGTGGGGTACATGGGATTCCCCCAAACAAACCTAATAATGGAACCCTTGTGGGGTACACGGAACTCCCCTAAGTTAACTTGATAATGTAATCTATGGGTAAATGGGAATCCCTTTATTTTAAAAGGTTGGCTAAGGACATTGCTTGCAAGCTATAGTCGGTATAACGATACCACTTCTTATAGTCTTGGTTAATAATAATGGAGTAATGGTTTGGTTGGTTTGAAATGGTTTTAATTGGGAAATAATGGCAGGGTGTGATAGCTAATCGTGAAGGTGCGAATCCAATGGACGGATACTAGAAACTCATGTTTGCCAACATGAGGGGTTGGTCATAGCGACCATATATAATACTATGAGGTACATGGGAATCCTCTAAGTACACTGTACATATGTATTATGGAGAGCGAAGGGTACTTGGGAATCTTCTACTCTTATGGTATCTCCGGTTGGTGTAGTTACACGCATTAGAGGTCGTTTAGGGGGTTACACTGGACACATATAGCCAGTGGCTGGTTCTGGGATGGTTAAGCTACACATACCCATGATAATAATTTAAAAGGCATGCTAAACCTGGTTCTCTCTCCCGGCATGGTTATATATATATACACACACACATGCATGCATATATATATAGTCTGTATGCATCTGGTTGGCTTACTTGATTTTACTGGATGACATTATTTTATCCTTATCCTAAGTACTTTCTAGCGTTCACCCACTAACCCATCCTTGGGCGACTGTATCCCCACGTGATGCAGGAACGACCATTTTACTCATCCTTCTTAGTGATCTAATTTAGGGATCAACTACTGGATTAAAGTGGTGAGCTTCTATATTCCGAAAAGCTCCATTTCATGTTCATGGATGTTTTTACACACTTTGGATATTTTATGGATACTAGTTTTGGCTATGGTTGGGGGCATGTGCCAATCAGATATTGGTTTTCTTTTGGTTAGAGGGTTTTATGGAACTACTATGGGTTGGTATGGGTGGGATCGGCATTGGTGTTAGCCTTAGTATTGGCATTAGTATTGGGGCTGATACCCCTGGACTAAATTTCTCACAGTTCCATACTTTTATGTTATGTTATGGAACTTGGTTTGGTTATTGTTTCAGTTTTGGCTTATGATTTTTGTTTAGTTATGGTTATCGGTTGGGTTTAGGATGGTTGGGCTCGTTTGGGTCGGTCATGGTCATAGATATGAACAAGGGGAAAACCTTGAATTTCTATATCATTGGAATGAAGGAGCTCATCTCCTTATATAGTTACAAGGAAAACTATACATGGAAAATGCTATATATAGTAACAGCTAGATATGGTAAATATAATTACAAAATATTCTAGACTAATTATCTATAATCTAGTTCCTAATATATGAAAGATAATTATGTTAAGCATGGAGGTAAATATTGTAATTGATAGTGATTAACAATAGACCTATCCCAGAGTCTGAAATTGTGCAACTGGACGTTATCTTGTTATATGTTCAGGATTCATTCGACTCAGGGTATATACTGGATGGTTGGGTTGGTATTAGGGGTGGTCTGTGGTCCTAGTTGGACTTGGGATGCCCATTACGACAAGGCCCCTGGTCGGATCGTGTCAGTTTCAGCAACCATGGCGGCTGGAGTTGTGGAGGTAACAGACTAGAATGGTGGATAAAGGTTGGAGATAGTAGTGAGTAAGAAGAGTGAGATGGAGGGGATAAAGGTAGAGAAAGAAAGATAAAGTGGTGGTGGAGCCATGGGAGATCAGCGGGATGAAAGGTGGTTGTTGGTGGTGGTGCGACTGGTTTATCATAGAAATGATTAGGTTTAAGGATTTGATTTGATTAAAAGAGAAAGAAAAGGGGCTTTGATCTCAATCGTTGATCCTATAATAACAACGGTTGCGACTTAAAATTAGAATAGGTCAGATTATGGGTCAAAATTGGGTCATTGAATTGTGTTGATTAAAATTAAATTGGATCTCTATTTGGGGTCAAATTGAAATCGATTTATGCCAAAATTGACACATAATTTGGTACAAATGGCTAGAAATTAAATAAATTTTAAAAAAATAGTTGAATTGGACTGCTATTTAACAAATATAATAATGTCAATAATAACAATAAAAAAATAAGGAAGCATAAAAAATTGTTGTTCTTAAAACTAAATTTTGTATATAAAATTAATGATATGTAAAATTTTATATAAAATTGACGATAATAATTTGAAATAAATTAGGTAAAATTTTTAAGTAATGTTATAACAACAACAACACCAACAATAATAGACTAGGTGTTTGTAAAATTATGAGTATGCTTATTTATGAAAATTATTTAATAAATATTAATAAAATTATGTAAAAAAAATACTATATTTAAATTAATAAATTATTTACTATATAAATGTATAAAATGAAATTATAAATTAAATTGCATACTTCAAAAATCATGAATGCAAAATGCCAGTATTTATTTGATACCAAAATAATATATAAAAATATTAATTTTTAAAACTAATAATTTTGGTGAAATAGCAACCTAGGAGGAATACCAGGAGGTCAAAATTGGATGTCAACACTCCCCACACTGTTGAATTCCACTTCAAGTTCTATGCCTTGAAAATCAGATTACAAAATTCTTGCAATCCTAGGAACTAACTCTATTTCTAAAAAACACACAAACGTCGTCCCAACTTGAAGACTAAACACTTAAACCAGTTTATAGCACACTAGAACTAAGAAAGCATGAAATTACCACTCGATTAAAGAACAATTATAACTAGACTTAAGAGCTGTAAAGCATAGTCATGTGGAATAGGTTCTTCAATCTAGTTCTTCATATAGACAACACTTAGATAGCTAGGCAGAACTCTCTCAAATATTATTCTTGTTTATTTGTCCGTATTCTGCCTTTTCTTCTCTCCGTATAAGTGCATAAATCTCATTTTGAATTTTTTTATATATTTATTACTCTAATTGATCTTCTCAACCAAGTAGACTTTTAAATCCACAAGGACTCTTATGCTTCGTAGACTCTCTTCTTGAAAGTTGTAGTCAAACTCTAACTCTCTTTTTTTAGCACATGGTGATTGACTAGAGTAGAAAATAAGTTATTTCTAGATCTACAAACTTTCGATTACAAATTTCTCGCAATAGCTCTCCCAACTCCACTTAAGTGTTTGGCCTAAATAGGTTTAAGGCCTCACCTAAATGCTTTTTAAAAATAAATAGAAGGAGGACGATGACATATAAATATTCTATAATTGATCCTTAGCATGTCACAAGAAGTAAGCTTTAAGAAAGGAATTTAGTTGAGATCTCATGTGTCTTTCAATCTATCACCAAATTTCATATGGGTTTCTTCAAACACCAATGGACATGAGTTTCTCATTATCTAAAAAAGGAAATTTATTAGGACTTGTGAAGTTTTGATTATTGACAAAAGGTCATAAAACAAGTAAGCATAACAGGTTCATGAAAGACTATTTCAAGCATTACTTGTTTTAGATAATGAGAAACTCATGTCCTTATGGATTCATTTCATTACAAACATCTTGACCTGTGAACACTAAATCATGGAACACTTGAGTGAAAACGTATGCACTTGTGCATTCCATTTTGGTACAAACATATTGACCCATGAACATGAATGTACGAAACACTTGAATGAACTAAGTTAGTTAACTAGGTTATAAAATCTGCATAGCCCTTATCTTCTTTCTTTTGGTATCATTAAAAACTGTTTCAATCATATGAATAGAAAAGTATTAGGAGAAACACATTAGAAGAACTAGGTCAAAATAGTGGGTTATAAACACTACGAAGTATGCATACTTTCCCCATTAGGCATCTTAATTCACATTGAAAAAAAAAGAGCACACTAAGATGGGCTAGTCAATCACTCATGGCCACTAAAAATATCATCTATTCAAACACTTAAAAATTAAAAAATTAGTTAGATATAAGAAAGTATTTTCAAAGATAAGGGAAAAGGGGAAAATAATAGATTAAAATCAAACATTTCCATTGATCATTCATAAATACACCACATATTTTTAACAAAATTAAAAACAAAGTAAAAGCACTTATGATGAGAGTGTGAAAGGTTGAGAGAGCCTAAGGATAATAGGACTTAGATTTTGGTGAAGTTGGAGCATTATATGATAAAAGAGAATCTTTCTTGAGAAATTTAAACAAGCCCTGTATGTTGCACAATTTGTAGTCTTTTCCCTTTCTAGTTCAGCCTTAAGGCATGAAGATTCCTTCTTAAGCGCATCCTTCTCAATACTTTAGGTGAAGCATATCCAAGGCCTCAAGGATAGAAACATAAAATATTGCAATCTAATCATATCCTTAGAAGCCAAAGAAACCCTTAGGTTCTATTAGGGAGTATTGGACTCCCTCGAAGAAGCAGGTACAACAATGTGATTCACAGATTTAGGGTACTTAATCCCACTGCTTGATCCTACAGTGATTGATATTTTTTACGTCAACTTCTTTTTATTTACTTCTTGTAAAATAGGTCTGGCCAAAGTAATAGAGGCAAGTTCATCCTCAAGAATAATGTCCTTGTCATTATCTTTGTCCATTGGTATTGAAGGACCATGTGACCTAATATGTTCTATAGGTGCAGATTTTTCAAATTTAATGCCAAATTGTCCATCCTTATTTATCAATCCTAAATCCCTTTATATAGTGAGCATTGTAGGAGAATTAGATTCTACTGAGGGGTCTCCAAATATTCCCCCTTAAATAGATGTATCCTTGTTTACTTTAATTTTTGTTTCTACCAAACATATTAACCCTACTCCTATTTTATTGTAGAAGAACTTCACTTCCTACTTCTTTCTAGGGCTATTAAGGCCCCTCACATTCTAACATAACAACTTAGTCATCCCTAGGATGAGGTATAGTATAACTATTTCCCCTTCAGCATGTGTTGCGCTTATCTAACCCCCATCCCTTCCATGTGCTTGGAAGAAAGTTGTGACCTGCATTTCTTTCTTGGTTTTGATTTCTCCACACTATACCCTTTCCATTATTCTACTAGTTTTGCTGAGTAGCCTCAGTTTGGTGGTTGGTTTCTTCTCTTCTTAGAGGTGAAGAGACTTTAGTCCTTTCCTCCTCATTTCTAGTTACTCTTTATGGTGGAGCTTTTATGTTCCTTTCTTTAGCCTTTTTTCTACATATATCTTCAGTATGTGAATATTTGTGACAACACTAACAAATGAATGACTTCTATTCATAAGAAACTTTTTGTTCCACCACTCTCTCCCTTTCTTTTCTAAAGTAGATCATGTCCAACAAATTTGCATCAATCTAAACCTCTATCACTAATGGGAAAAAATTCACACCTATTTTTTCTCCGTGTTACTATCAACCAAAATTGGCTTCTCCACCAAACCTTCCAATGTACTCAATCTCCTAGAACTCCAGTATTTAAAATCTAAACCAATAAATTTTATCTAAATAGGAACTCATTGCAGCTCAGCTTTGGTAAACTCCATGTTTGGGCTCCAAGATTTGATTATTACGGATTTATTGTCCAAGTGGTAGATACCTCCTGTATTACTTCCATTTTCCCCTCTTTAAAGTCAAATCTCACCAACTCAATTCCAGTCTTCATCACTACAATCTTATTAATCCCATACTTTCTCCACATTCTTCGAATGAAACCATTTAACATACATTATATCGATATTATTATATCAAATTCTCAAAATGTTAAGCCAGGTTTTATCGTTCTATCTTTAAATCATATTTTGTTAATTAAAACTTTGCGTTGTTTTGAATTCTTACTTCATAAAGATTTGTGTATATTCTACCCCAAACCCCACTAGTAAGGTTAAAATGAGTTTGTTATTGTCATCCAATACAATTTATATACATCAACTAAAAAGATAATTATGACATCTCTTTAAAGTTTCGCTTTAAGGCCCCCTCCAATCTTGTTGAGCTAACCGTATTGGCAGCTCTTGATTTGTATCCTACAGACATGATTATGTTTGCATAATAATCTAACGACCTAGTTAGTAGAATGTGAATTATCTTTCAAACACCTGATTCTTTTATAATTATTTATTAATCATCAAAATCAATTTAAACGCATCTCAATATTATGCTTCATAATACATAAACATGACCTTTAACTTGACACCAAATTATAACTATGACCTTTACATTACCAATGCACAAGTAGGCCTTTTAAATATACAAAATTTGAACAAAAAAATACTCTAATCCTACCTGGAAACATGCGTGTATACACTCAAAACCACGCGAGTTAGAGTTTGAATTTGAGTATTTTTTGGTTTAGCTTTTGTATAGTTAAAAGGCCTATTTGTGCACTGATAAAGTTAAAAGTCATACTTATAATTTGTCTTTTTTATTAGGTAGCAACATCTGAGTGGATAACTAATCCACATAAGAGCGACAATTGAGTTTCACGCATGTAAGTTGCAGAATTGGAGTGTTTTTCTTTTTAGTTTTTATATAGTTAAATGAGAAGATTTAGTTGAAAGTCCACATTGAAAACTTATTTTAGGAAATAGATACCCTTTTCTTTTTTATTTAAATTTTTAGAGTTTTAAAAAAAGTGGTGGGGTATGGGTTAAAGTGTTAAAAAAAATCTTTTGCCACCCCTTATGTATTTATTAAATACTTTTTCCATTCTACTTTTTTATTAAATACAAAAAAGAAAATTCTCTCTCCTCTTCTCTCTCTCATCTCTCCCGCTTCACCTCACCCTTCCACTATTTTCCATTTTCTACGTTGTTCAAAGCTTGAAGAACTTCGATCTTCAACTTCAGGTAAGTTATATTCATCTTCTGAGTAATTTGTGCTCTATATTGATGGGATTTTTCCATTTTTTCGGTGTTTTGCTTTCTGCCAAATAAGGGTGGAGGTATAAAGAAATTTAAATTTTTTTTAAAAAAAATGGGGCTTGATTTTACTGAAATTGATTTTTTTAGTTGGTATTTATTCGATTTTTGATGGATAATTGGTGTATATAGATTATCCTTGGCGATTGCATGTTGAATTTTTTTTGCTAATTTCATTGGAATATGCAAAGAAGTGTGATTTTTGTTTGAACTTTTGTTCAATGCAATGGTTTTGTAGAAGCATGTTCATGTTGGGGATTCCTTGATTTGAATGATACTCGTATTACGTGTTTTGACAAAAACAACTAATTTTTTTTGGAAAAAATGGGGCTTGATTTTACTTAAAATTTGTGTTTTTAAGTTGGTATTGGTTTGATTGTGCATTGTTTTTGTTGGATTTTAATTTTCTTCGACGATTGCATTGACATATTTTTGCCAATTTTTCTCTATTTTTGTGCTAAAAATATGGGTTCCTTCTTGTTTTTGTTCAATATAATGGTGATTTATATGCACGATCTTATGGGTGATAGAGTTGTTTTGGAAGAAGTTTCTTAAGAAACTTTGTTGTTCTGCAAATAGGCTTTTTTGGTGCTGCAACAACTGTCATGCTAATAGACTGTTAAGTCGATTAGGTATTGTATTTGCTGTTATAGTTGAGAAATGTTATTTTTTCCATAGATCATAACAAATGGCTAGAGGTAACAAACGCAAAGCTATAGAAGTTGATAGGTCTAAGAAAATAAAAAATGAGTAGTCGATAAATCGAAGAATAGAAATTACAGCGAGGAAGCTATTAAAGTTTCGGTTCGAGAGAACCTGGAGGAAATAGAAATTAAGGCTAGGATAGATGAGGAAGTATTGATCTTGCCCCACTGTGCAAGGTTTATTTCTGGTGAGAGGTACGACCTCTCTATAGTCATGGATGATGTCGGATCATTTCCGGCTAAGATATCCGTTAGAATCCATTTGAAAATGTTTCATGAATTCAAACAATTCGTGGTTGATAAACGTCTGAAGTCCACTATTCACTTCTTCGCCGAGTTAAAAAGGACAACAAGCTGCATGAAATGTGTTCTGCATCAATGACAGGCCTGCGTGTTTTGGCCTAAAGGAATTTGCGCAAATCACGGGTTTAAACTGTAGATGTTATCCCCGTGATTCAAAATATGTCAAAGCGATGGAGGATAGTGAATCTTTTTTCAATAAAATTGAGAAAAAGAAAAGTGTAAATGCGAAGAGATTGTTAAAGCTTATTAGATGTGGGAGGCTGGACAAGGAGGAGAAGTTCAAATGCTGCTTGGTTTGGTTCATGCACTACATATTGCTTACACGCGACTTGTCAAAAATCGTGGACATAGACACCATCAAGATGGTGGATAACTTGAGCTTCTTTGAGAGATACTCTTGGGGTAAGGATTCATTTGCCTTGACTCTAGACTATCTAAAAAAGCGGACTTCAGCAGGCAGAAGAAGACATTTGTGACAAAGGGAGTCTCATTGTACCTGCTCTGCGGATTTTTCTAGGCATTTATTGTATTTGATTATAAACCATTGAAGTAGTTTATCATATATTATAATTCATCTATGGTGTCTATACTATACTGACTCTCAGTTATATGTTTTTGTTTTTTCTGTTAATCACAAATTTGGATATACGAAGCCTTTCCTGCGCTTAGCAAGGGAAATGGTAAATTAACTGAAGACCCGTTGTCCATTCCTCAATTGCTTAGATGGAACACCTCAAAAGGCGATAAACTAATCGAAGGTGATCCATATTTGAACTAATGGATCACAAAGGTATGAAACTATTTTTTTGAAGAATAGTTTTACCAATATTGTGTTGCTAATCATTCACATTTATCTATTTATCTGTAGAGAGTGCACCTGTACCTTATCTCCACAGTCCATAAAATGAAGCAACACTATATGAAAAAGATCAAAGTATTTATGGACGAACCAAATGCCACATTCATCGATGGCTTAAAGGCCCATCTAGAGGATATGACTGTCATCACCTCATCGTAGGATGGTGAGAATGGGGATGATGATTGAGATTTGGGTGGATATACTATTTCAAGGCATGTCACTCGGAGTGCAGGGACAAGTAAGCCGAGAGCATTGGGAAAGACACCGATGATTAAAAATCTGAAAGAGGGCGTGTTTAGGCTGGAGGAGTCGATCAAGGACATTATTGATTTTGTGAAAGAAGAGAGGCTGAGGAGAGCAGAAAAGGAGAAGCAAAAGAAGAGAGATGAAGATGAAGGTAATATCTTCTCTATATATTATAGAAGTTGCATATTTTATATAATCCCTTTTACTTATAATAGAATCTATACCATTCTTCATCAACCGATATTTTAGTTTATTATAAATGGCAAATACTTGAAAATGAAGGTGTGCAAGTGCAAAGTCAGCATTCAGTGGCGAGGGCTATCCACGATGACAACGGTATTAAAGAAGTGCTCTTTGAGGCAGCAACTTTGGAACAGGCCTTGATCAATGCAGATAAGGTGATGATCCTTGAGGTTGCAGCTGTTGTAGAGAAAAAAAATCTCGATGAAGGAGATGAAGAGAAAGAAGAAGAAAAAAATGAAGAAGCTATTTGTGAAAAAGAAAACAAAGTTGATGGATCAGCTGGTGTGGAGAAGGAGGATCATGACGAAGGCAGAAAGGATGAAGAAGATAAAAATAAGAAAAGTATTTGTGAAGTAGAAAACAATGAAGGAGATGGAGAGAAAGTAGGAGAGAAGAATGTAGGAAAAGTAGAGAAAGAAGAGGGAGAAGAACATAAAGAATAAGGAAAAAATAACGCACCAGATAAAGAAGGTATCGCGGAGAAAGAAAATGAAAATGAAAATGAATTTTCGAGCTTAGATGAATTTTTTAATGAAGTTACTCAAGACATTGACAAGATGAAAGTGGAAGATGAAAATGTTGAATGATTACACAATGTTTAATTTTTATTTGTGGCTGATGATTATTTTTATTAGACTAGACAATCTTAATTTTTTTTTAATTTTCAGCTCGGGATGTGTAGAGCTAAATATTTTTCATTTTATATAATCAACGTATCATTGGTTTTACATGAATGTCATTATTGATTATAGACTCTGACTAAAAGGTAAAACATATACAATAGAGTGTTGTGTAGTCGATGAATGAAAAAAAGATAAATCATATATAATTAAAGTAAAAAGTAGTCGATTAATAAAAGAGTCAAAATACATTCAATCCCACTGCAACCCCATTAGACCTTTCCAAAAAGCTAAAACTAATAGTAAACCATACACCATAATTTTCATGCCTTTTTCTTTTTCTTCAGCCATAGCCAACCTATGCTTAAGTTGATCGTTCTAAATTTTGATGTCTTTCAACAATCCCTTTAAGTGATCAATCTTGTGTTCTGATTCTCTATATAATGTCATTAGAAGATCTTTATTTTCTTCAGAATCTCTAATCCTTTCCAACATTTCAAACTTTGCAATGCCTTAAAATTTTGACACCTCGGAATCGGAGGAAATCCACTTGAAATAAGTGCATCCACCATTATCCTAAAATAACGAGGATAAATTAGTAAATTAGATTATGAGATGAACATAAATAAATTTTTATTTAAACAAAAACAAACCTTTCCAACCGCACAACTGTATAATTTTTTACCCGGATTCCTATCGGTTCTTGATGTTTTCAACACCGCAGGATTACCACAACGACAAATATAAGAACTTTTGGACGTTTAAGATGACAACGCAATGTTATTGTTGATGCAAAACTAGAAAGTCATGAAGAAATGAACATGGAGGAGTTCAAAAGGGTCCCTTTAATTAATATAGTAAGGCTACCGAAATCTAACCGTTGAAAAATTCTATCCATTAAAATTGTATCATTAGAGAAAATTTAAATGTATTATCATTTACTTTAAGGGGTCTCTAAAGAATGTTTATGTGTTCTATAATCGACTGGATCACGTATGAATTATATATTGATATAGTGTTGATGATCCTGTATATTGACATATTATCGATTTAGACTGAGGTCGATTATAGACCTATCATACAGTCTATGATCAACTTACTGAATATATTGACAACTTAAAATAATGGCAAAAAAGGAGAAATAAAATAAAATAAAATTAGAGTATGTCAATTAACATCATTAAAACATTGTAAAGCAATTTTGATACATCAATTGTGACTCCTAATCACTTTTGGACGTGATCAAGTATTATCTAAGACACGGTGTAGTCGTAGATCATTGATACGACACAAAAATGAGAATAAATAAAATAAAATAAAATAAAATAAAATAAATATTAATCATCCAAGCACTAAAGAATGACTACATATCATAACAAGAGATTAGACGTGTGTGATGACCATAAGGAAGAGCGGTGGTTGTCACTTGTGAGTGTTCAATGGACAAGTAGTATATAAGAACAAGAAATCCTTCTCAACAGAGATACTTGTTCTAGGTAATTGGTTGATACTACCATTGCCCTTACCTATACTTAGTTGAACGAGTGTCCAATTATTTTGTAATCTCATATTATGATATTTAAATACAACGCTGCCATTGCATGAGTGCATGGCAATTTCACCAAGTCGTACTTTCTTTAAGAACATGACCGTCTCAAAATATTAACTTTGGCAGAACGATCGTAATCGAGCACGGTGAATTAGTCGGTGCTTTCGTTTATTTTGTTCACATATAATTTATCGTCCTCAGTCATGTTTTCCCTCAAGATCGTCTCGGCTATAGGAACGAATATTGTCTTTGAATTAACCACCTCCGCATACCTCTTCCTGAATATTTCTCCAAACCTATGTGCAATTGAATTGAAGATGGCCACCACTGGATACTCTCTTTCATTATGCAATATTGAGTTGAGCGACTCGACGATGTTTGAGGTCATGACGTTATTACCTGGAAAGTGAGCCCGACTTCACTTTTCAAATCCAACTTTATACTTGAGGCAAGCTTCTGCACTGGGGCATCTTTCATTAAGGGAGTTGAAGTAGTCATTAAATTCTTCCAATGTGTATGCCTTGGCCGCATGGTAGTACAAATAGAGAAAATCAAAACAATGGTGATTTGTTCGGAGATTTTTACCGAGATGCCTCATACAAACACCGTGATATGCAAGCAGATAATGCCTTGTGAGGCCGTTTGCTATGCTTATGTTTCTATCGGAGATAATGCGCAACTCTGGTTCGTTGACAACAAAGGCCTTAAGCTTCTCGAAGAAGAAGCCCCATGACACATCGTTCTCCTTATCCATCATACAATACGCTAAGGGATAGATATAATTCTTCGTATCTTGAGTGACAGCAGACAGTAGCACGCGCTCGTACTTGCTGGACAAATGCGTACCATCAAACGACAATGACCTTTCTCATGTGTGCATATCCATGGATGGAAGCCCCAAATGTCATAAAGTAGTAAATAAACCTGTCCGACTCCTTATCAACCATGAGGAAATTAATAGACCTGGGATTAAGGCCGTTGAAAACATATGAAAATACGGGAAGCACTGGATATCCGTGCTCGGGCGCATCTTGAACTATGTTCTTTGCAATGACGCCTGCCATCCAATACTTCCAATAGCCTGGCCTGCAACGTAGCTCCCTAAATACGATCTCTTTCGGGCTTGGACCTTTGTTGTCGATGAAAAAGTTCAAAATAAGTGAGGCAATGACCTCCACGGTGACATTCTTGTTCTTTCCCATGACATGATTAACGTCATAAGTATGCTCTCCCATGTACTTGTGGATATGAAACTAACCCGATTCTCCAATACCACACACGCTCAACATCTATCGACAAGTAGGATCTACGCACCTCACCCTCAAGTATTTCTTACAACTCTTCATCGTTGTGTAATTGAATGACATTTTAACCGACGCCTGCTTCAATAAAAGATTCAATATTTTCTTATCCTTGAATGTTTGTCCTACAAAAAAATTGATGTCGTCCGAGAAAGACTGGCTTCTTTGTGGTTCGAGCTGCCCGTCCTCACCTCCTTCACACTCCTCTTCTTCATAATCTTCACTATTATCTCATTCATCACCACTCATGCAATCGTATTCCGTTGACGTATCATCCACTATCGAGGGTGGGGGTGAGGGTGGGGCTAATGTGGAAGCTTCTTCTCAGGACCTTCTAACAACTTTAACCCGCAATATAGGTCTGGAGTTATCAGAATCAATGAAAAGCATGTCTAATTCCACGTGTCTATCATTTCTTATGAACGTTGGATGGATTTTCCCTCTCCCGTTCATCAAGTAACTAATTATCACCTCGCTTTGATCACAACTTAATTCATCGCTCTCCATTACGCTCTTAACCATATCAGCATATGAACCATTACGACGAAGGACAATGGACAAAAGTCTCCTTAGACGCGGTTTTCCAAACCCAATATTTAGGAGTTTCCTCCCATTAACCAAAAAATATACCTCCAACAACCACGTAATCTATATTAGACATGATATACCTCGATAATAGTATTTAATTGACTTGAATAATGGTTTATACGCCTAGACTTAATAGATTGAAGTCTTCTTCTTCTTAGCTGTTATCCGTACAGTGCACGATCGATCCTTTTTCGACGACCACCAAAATAATCCGACGAATTTCAGCTTATAAGCAACCTAAGGAGTGTTGGAATGTTGCTATTGAGCCAAGAATCAATTTCAATAATGTGGGACTGATTTTCAAGCTTTTTGTGTAAAAATAAAAGAAAAAATGGAGTTAAAAATAAATGAAAATGACTTAAAACAATGGAGATAATGTCACTTTCCGATGGATGCCAAAAAATTCGACGAAAAATGGTTGGAAAATCGAGGAAATGATGCCAAAATTGGGTGGTTGGTAGTGGATTGGTTGAGAAGCTTGGGATATTTTTTAAAAAAATTAATTATCCAATATTTATATTTTTGGACATGGACTAAAGTATAGTTTTAAAAAAATTGGGGTTGAAATGAGAAAGAGGCTAAAGTGTATATTTTGTAAGTTGAGTGTTAGGATTGCATTTTTTTTTGTGGTTCCATTAGGGTGTCTATTTTTCCAATTAAAAAAATTTGGTGTCTAAATGTCAAAAAAAGTTTTGGAAGTGGCTTTTTAGCCAACTCCCCCTAATTAAAGGGCCTACTTATACACTTATAAAGTTAAATGTCATTATGATTTGATGTCAAGTTAAAATTCTTGTTTATGTATTATGTCAAAAAAAAATATGAATAAGATAATTTCTCCATTTTGTCGTCTCCGTTAAAATACATAATAGTTCGTCTTCTTGCTGAAACTCAATCTTTACACCTTTCATTTAGATAAATATTCTGTACTTTTCTCTTTATTTAGCCAATGATAGTTCAAATAATGGAACCATAATAACTTGATGAGGTTTACATCACCTACATAAGCACAAGCGCGCACACCTGCAAATTATGCAAAAGTAACTGCCAATTGACAATAGTACGGTGATAACCCTTAATTATATTATTTCTGAACATCATCATGAATAACAATGTAGTTATGCTTTACTTTACCAATCAAGATTCTAAAATATGGTTTAGATTTACCTGTTTTAATACAATTCTCTCTCGACTTTCTGCAGGTCGTGGTCAAAGCATTGATAAATTTTTTCAAAATATCATTGATTTGGGGCCTAAATCAAGAAACATTATGTGTGTTGATGATGTAGGGACACAAATATACGATGTAATGAAATGAATTAGTAGTGCTTTGCATACCCTAGTTGCCAATGGGGCACCAACTTTTGGAGAGAAACAAAACGAAGAACGGTCCTCAGTAGATGATGAGCAGCTTTCCGCTTTCACAGTCTTTCTTTTTCATTTATTTTTATTTATTTTTATTTCCTTCTATCTTCTTCCTATTTGATGATTTGATACAATCCCATCAAGATATTCCCAAACATGATCCCAATCCCCACAACTTCCACCCGTTATTAATAAAAATGATAAATAAATAACAGGTCTGATTTCTCGCTTTTGCTTTCATTTCTGTTTCGTTGTAACCCACCTTTCCATGCATGCATGATAACCAAAGAAAATACATTGTGGTCCTCAAATTGGTCATGTCCACCTTTGACTAGCATTCACTACATTATGTGAGTAGAGTTTTGAGATTCTTGAGAATTGAGATAATATGACCCGATTTATATCTTCAAAATCTAAAATTGACAAATTTACGGTTATGGTCCTCAAACTTCGAATTGGAGGCACTTCTATTTATGATTTTCGACTTCTCCACGATACCCCTCCTAAATATTTTTTGTATAATACATTTACAACCCCTTAATCTTGTTGGTAATTAAATTTCATTTACACACTAAAACTATGACTTGTTCCAATTGAGTATCTGCACACATGATTAAAAAAAATTATTAGACACTTGCGGTTCAAATTTTCGAAAAATTTATGCACGTACATTCTCAAGTGTGTAATACTTAGGTAAGTTAACGACTTAAAATGCGTCACTTTTTTTAATTATATAATTAGCCTCAATAAATTGTAAACCCTTGGTCTATTCCAGTAAAGACTAATGGTATAACTAAAGGAGATGACATATTTTATATTTTTAACTTAACTATAGAATCTCATGAACATGCACAAACATTTTCCCAAATTGAAAGCACAGGTTTCTAATAGGAATCGTATCGTGTGTTGAGGTGATCTTCAATTGGAACAAGTGATAGTTCAAAATATCTAAATGAAATTTAGGGACAAGTTTAAGTGGTTGTCGATTAATTAAGCAAATATATTTCTTTGCTAAATATTTTTCTCCTACCAATTTAGTTATTTTTGAATAATGTGTAATCACTTCTCAACTGTTATTTCAATCTATTACAACTGTAATATTTTCTTCTTCTCAATTTATGTAGCGCCTTTTGAATGTTGTAAATCAAATGAATGTTTTGTTTACCATATTGTTAAATATGTCTAGAGTTTTTCGAAGATCTTATGTATATAAAAAGAAATGGATTTGAGTTGGACAAAGGAAAAATGAATTAAATAGAAAAAAATACTGTCCTTTGATAGCCGTACACCAAGGAGCGTAGTTGAACCTACTTAAAATTAGAAAACATGAATTATTGCATTTCTATCTTCTCATTATTAGATGATAGACCTACTTCAAGCAGCTTAGTCAATGTTGTTTGATTTCAACGACGCCCCAAGAATTATTGCAACTTAGAAAAGTTCTATGGAATTACAGTTGAATCTCATGATGTTAACTCCTAAAGGAATGCTTTGTAGTCAAAATATATGACTTTTAAATCTCTAAATTTTTTGTATAAAACCAAAACCGGCACTGAAATGCTTTTTTCGTCAAATTTAAACTTTCAAGATTCCATGAAATATATTTTAGACATTAGATCATCTTGACTTTTATTAAAGGAGAAAACAGTGTTTATAAAAGAAGATGGTTATACTAGATACTGGCTTAGGGGTTTGATATTCAACGTTATCTGAGGGTTATGTATAACCTCGTTTAACATCAAACATTTCTTCCTGGCGTTTCACTATTATACCTCGTTTGACTCTTGGAACTCTTTCACTAGAAATCTATTCCAGCTAGCAGACGCTAAAATTAAAAATGTTTGTACAAAGAGAAATAACTTACTCGAAATTTCATTATTATTTGAATTATCTTTGTAATTTTTTTTCTTTATTAGTCACAATATAATTATTTTTCATGCATATATCATCACCACAATTGGCAGCTAGAACATGTTGGAAGTACTGGCCACCGGAAGCAGGGGTGTGCTTATTTTAGATAAACTTAGGGGAAAAATACATATGTTAACATACTTAAAGTATTTAATTACAAAACATAGAAACATTTTTTTCTAGTTGCATTCTATAACATATGTAGCATTATTTTAAGTGGTCCCTATTTTTTTGCCGCCTAAATTTTTTACTGTGCTAAAATCCCCCTTTTCATTCCTCCTTTATCTTTCCTTAATTTAAATTTCTTTTTTCTATTTTTCCGCCATTAACCATCACTCCTCAATTTTATTGCCTTTTGCACGATTTTTGCACGATCTGTGATAAGGATTTACTTCCCATATTTCAGGTAATTATTAATCGCATTTTGCATGTGAGCGTTTTTTTTCCTACTTTAATTCATCGAAAATTTAATTTGTAAGGGTTTTGTGTTTTAATGGATGAACACACTGCAAAAACACCTACAAATAGTGGTATAAGGAATATGAAATTAGTGTCTGATGCACCATATTTTAGTCTTGGGTTAACTCAAGAAGATTTAGTTACTGTTGTTTCAAATCCTTTACAGTTGAGGAAATTTGGGAGATCGAAAGAGATTAGGTTGAAGTTTCGCAACAACGAAGTGAAGATGACGGAAATTTAAAAAAAAAAAAGGTTGAAGAAAACTCCTTCTCCAAAGGAGCAAAAAACTAAAAAAGGGTACGAGAAGAAAAGGAAATCTATAGAAATTGAAGACGATGTTGACAAATCTTATGATGAATCTGAAGAAGAAAGCGAGGAAGAAGTATTTTTTTTGTTTGTAAATGTATTTTTTTGTGTTGTGTTCAAGTAATTATGTATTTTCTATTATGATGATATTTAGGGATTATGTGAAAATATATTGTTGAATTAACTACTCATGAATAGTATTTGGATATATATATTTCTAGTATAGTTGATATGTATTTTTAGTACAGCTGAATAATTTTGACCTATATGTATTTTTAGTATAGTTGATATGAATTTTTGAGTATTTGTATTTTTCAGTGTTTGTTGTATTTTTTATATGGTCAAAATACATATGCATGTTATTTTAGTTTAACTACTATAACAGTCTATTGTCTATATGTATTTTTAGTACATTTGATATGTATTTTTCAGTGTTGGTTGCAGTTATGATTTGATCAAAATACATATGCATTTTAATCATCTGAAATATATATGAATGTTATATGTTTTTTTTTTGTTTGATTGAATTTTGTTTACAGATTAAGAAGTGGTAATTTTACTTTGTATAGGTGATGCGGGATGAAATATTCTTTGTCAGAAAACTTCTAAGATTTGCACCGCACATATGCTCGTACAATGACAATGATATTTATGGAAGCATATGCGTAATTTTAAATAAGGAACCGTTTAAAAACTTTTGCGACAATAACATTTTTGGTTATTTTATGAAGAAGCAGTGTATAGTGCAAGCACAGTTGTACAGATGCGTTATGACACTTGAGGTGAAGGGTAGTCTTCTTCTGGGATTCTGATCTGTGCTAATGGCATCTCTCTTAGTTTTACTCCCAGGGAATTTGCTATCATAACTGGATTGAATTATGTGTCTAATGGGTATGACTTTATTTTTTATGAGGGTGTACCAAATAAGATGATTGAAAAGTATTTCAATGGGGCAGAAATTATACAAAAAAGGCAATTATTTCTAGCATTCACGGCGAAAGTATGGGGGGAGAACAACGATGAGGATGCTGAGAAATTTGCAATTCTGTATTTCCTGTATTCATTTGTTTTGTCTAACATTGAAACTATTGTTATACCCCATTTTCATTTCGATTTGGTAGATAGTAGTAGATATAAGAATTTTTCATGGGTTTCTTTATCTTTTGAAGATCAGGCCAGAAGTTTGAACAACCGATTGAAAGTTGGGGGAAATTTTATTTGATTTAGGGAATGCCACTGGCTATTCAAGTGTGGCTATATGAGTGTTGTTCAAATGTCCCACCAAAGATTGCATTGAAGGTTGAGAATCGGATTCCCCAATTATTAAATTGGAAAACGATTGCACCTCGCCCACGCTAAGAGTTTTTGATGAATGCTATGTTCAAGGACAATGGCAAGGTTTGCTGTGAATAAATATATATGTATTGATATGTATTGTATTGTATACATATATTCTATTTCATTTACAATTGTTTAACATATTATTTAACATATTCATAGGATGTATTTAAGAACATAGAGTCAACTGAAATGGAATTGGCAAAGCTTGAAATACCACAGAAGGATATAACTGAAGATCAACGTTCAGTTGATTTTGACAATGACTTTCAGGATCCACCACCAAAAAAGATCAACGAACATTCAAAGAAGAAACAGAAGGTGGATTCATCAACCCCAGTAGTGAAGAAACCTTCAGGGAAAAAGCAAGTCAATATTGTTGATGAGCATACCCAAACGCGGACTCTACCTCCTCGTGCTGCAAAGGCTGTTGTAATGAAGACATCAATATTCAAGTCAATTCCAACACGACAGGCTTCTTCTTCAAAAATGAAGAAAGGGAAGCAAACAGTTAGGGTTATTTTTCCTCAGGTACAGTCAAAGGAAGATAGTCATGTAGAGAAAGTAGCCGTGTCAAAGCGTGAGAGTCATGTTAAGAAAGAAGCATTTATTTCTAAGAAAGTTTTTGATGCATTCCGCGAAGAGGTAATTTTTTTTGTCAAATGTTTGTTTTACATTTAAAAATTTATGTTTACTGAATTTATATGAATACAGGTTCGTCAAGAGTTTAAAGGAGTTCATGATGAGTTTACTCGAATTCGTCAATTAGTGAAGAAAAAGTTTTAAAAAATGGTCAAAGCAATTAAACATAGCAAGGTAAAAAAAATTTATTATATAATATCCACAGTATTAAAAAAATACAGATGCAGAGTATGTGAAAAAATACATATGTAGTATATTGCTAAAAATACATATGCAGTTAATACAAAAAATACATATGCTTTGATTTTCAAAAATACATATGAAATATAATACAAAATACATACGCAGTGTGTCAAGAAATGTATTTTGCTAAATACATATGCAGAGTATGTGAAAATACATATGCAGAATATGTAAAAAAAATACATATGCAGTATATTGCTAAAAATACATATGCAGTTTATACAAAAAATACATATGAAATGTAGTACAAAATACATATGCAACATGTCAAGAAATGTATTTTTCAATACTATGTATTTTTAGTGGGTTGGTATATACATATTAAGTGAAATTAAATAATAATAGTTTATTCAAATTATACTTATAGCAACAATATGAAGATACAGAGGTTGAAGCATAACAGATGGATTATGCTGGTGTCGAAACATCACCACAACAATTCAATCCTACTGTTGATCAGAATTTGGATGAGAATCAGGATGGTACAAAGGTAAAAAATAACTAAAATATGATTATTCTTTTGAGAGCACAAATGTAATTCCTCCTTTTTAGCAGTTATATGTTATTTTATATATAGACCTGTATAAACATATACAACTGAATTTTTGTTTGAAGTTGTTTTTTTTTGCTTGTTTGCAAGGGGTGCACTGATTTGCATCCGGATAAAATAAATATTGAAATTTATTCTTAATATTTAATCCCTGATGAACTTCTCCAAAGTATAAATTTTGATTATAATCTTTCTGAGAAGATTATTCATCATGATGATCGAGTATGTATAATGAATTGAACTTCAGTTTATGTGATGTAAAAATCATAACAATCCATAAGATAGTTATATATTTTCTTTCGTTTCTATTGTAGATCACTGATGAGAAATTGGATGATACAAATTTGTCTGATTCATAGTTTACAATCCCATATGAGTTGTTACCAAGTCTTAATGCATACCAAAAAGAAAGCATCATGAGATATCCGTTGGCAACTTGTGAAGAAGAACACAGCGATGAATATTTTAATGATAAAAAAGTCTGAATCTATTGTTCAAAATCATGGTTAGGTATGTATTATAAACATATCTGAGGTTATGTTGGTTATTTTGGACATAAAAAAATAAATTGTTTTCCATTTTTGAAGGAAAATAAAGAGAACGTTGAATCGAGCTCTAAACCAGACATGCGCGGGGAGTTTGATCTTGGTACGGAGGAGTAGATTATGACAACTCCTAAAATACAAGAATTAACCACTAATGAACAAAGGGATGGAACATTTTGACCTGATTTACAAGACACAATTCCTGATGACTTGCTTCCTAGTTTGAATGTATACAGTAGTAAAAGCATCATTGTTCATCCCTCTGCTAATCATGAACTTCAAACACCTATTCCAAAGTTAAGGATGAGGCAACCATCCAAATTTAACGATTCACCTTACACGATGAAATTTGGTTCAGCTGCCGGTAAGTACAATTAGTTACATATTTAGTTTTATGCAAATACTTTTTAATAATTACTTTTTGTATTACGTAACTATATAGAGAGCTCGGAAGGGCACATACGTATATTTCCACAGAAACATTCATTTGTTTATCATCCAATTGATGGGATTGTGGATACGAAGAATTGTCAACAAGTTCATGGATTGGATTTCTGAAAACCTTCTCAAAGTTCATGTTAAAAGGTATTTCTATTGAACTGTTTTAAGTTTTTTTTTAAAAAAAATTACATTATGTTCTCATGATCTAACATATACTGATTAACAAAAAAAAACAGAAAGGAAAATACGGATCATTGCAAAAGGAGGAAATCAACCATTCCAATGATGCATTTCGGAATTGAGACTATTGAAGATAAAAACTGATTTTATACAATGGGGTTTCCTAATATTTTTTTATTAAAAATACATATGTATTATACATTTAAATGTATTTTTAGCATATAAATACATATGCAGCGCTAAGATTTTGAAATTCAAAACATAGATTTGCAGAATATGTCATATGTGGCTAAATCAATGAACAGTTACGAACTAAATAAGTGTTTGGTTAATCAAAGTTACCAACTTTAACCTAAAAAGTATATTCAATGTTAAAAATACATATGAACTGCAGATTCAAAATATATATGCAATGTTCAGATCTTGCAACATATACATATGTAGAATTCAGATTTTACTGTGTTCACTTGTCAAATGATGATTAAATGTATTAACTAAAGAAAATAGTTCAATTTTATAAAAAATAAAAATAAAGTTTTAAGCAATAATACGGAAGGAGAAATGTATCATTTTCGATATTTCCTACAAGAACGCCTATTGTGACCCTTAGCCCCACAAGCACCACATGAGTTGATATTCTTCTTTCCAAACATATCCCGACCTGATTTTCCACGATCCTTCTTTGCAGGTCTTCCTGGAGGTCTTTTGTATTTTGGAGGCAGTACTATTTCACCAAGTACGCTCTCTAGAATTAGCCAGTCATCTTTGTGTGGCAACAGGTAGATGAGAACATCATATGTCTTTAAAACAGTTTTTGGTTTAAACAAATCACAACAGTATGGCCCCTTCTCAGAATTCTTTTTCTCCAACACTGCACAAGCATGTGCACATGGTATCTGATCTAGTTGAAATGCATTACATGAGCATTTTTTTCCTTGAGGCAAACAATAAAGTGTTTTTGTTTGTCGTATACCGTATACACATATTCTGTGGCTAGTACAACCTGATATAAAAATAAAAAGTTTAATAAAATGCTACAAAAGATGAAATTCATATTATATGATATGTTGTAAGCACACCAACATTTTTGCAGAAAAAATACATATGCAGAGTAAAAATGCATATGCAAAGTACATTTTTACTGAGCATCCAAATACATATGCAGTGTTAATTATTTTCAATTAAAAAATACATATGCAGAATACATAATATTTTTTTTACTAAACTTTTTAGTTTATTTTTATATGTTTCCATTCATTTAGAACTTAATGGAAGTTATTCTATTAATTATGTTTTTCAGAAGTATAAATTCCAAAAATGTAAAAGGTCATACCGTCATACGAGTACACAAAACCTCATTCTCTTTGAGTATGTCATTAAACTTTCCAATGAGTGGTGTGAAGGTATATGAAGCCTGTTGTCTATTTTTGCAGTTCCATTTTGCAAACAATAATCGAACCTCCTCAAGAAAGTCATAAATTGGCAGCTCTCTAGCTGATACAAGTACTCCATTTATTGACTCTGCAATATTTGAAGTCAAAGTCCAGCCTCGGTGAACTGTTGCATAGGACCTATCCCACTTTCATAACCAGCCAATTCCAAATAATTATTCACCCTAATATCAACTGCCTCAACTTTTTCCATTAACATGTGGAGTTCTGACTTTGAATATGATTTGGCCATTAAATAAAAGATCTCTGACAATGCATCGTGTGACTTTCTGTAAAGTTTTTTAACATTCTCCTATAGATGCCACATACATGAATAATGTGGAACATCGTTGTACACATCGTTAACAGCCTTTATGATGCTTGAATTCCTATCAGAAACAACACACATGTTTTGTCTTTCTCCGTATGCTTCCTTTAGATTCTGAAAGAACCACGTCCATGATGCATCATTTTCAGAATCAATCACACCATATGTCAAAGGGAATATATGACCTATATATACAAAATAATTATGCGCAGATAAAATAACAATACATATATGAATTGCATATGTATTTATTAAATATACAGGTAATTAAAACTGTATATTTATCAAATAAATGGTATCAATTAAATATAATAAAATTTAGACACACATAACTATAAAACATAATCAATTTTACATGTTTCATTCATTAAAATTTGAAAATATAGGTAATTTTATACAGATATGTATATATCTAGGGGAGATATGTATTTTCAGGTGATACACAGAAATACAAAAAAATACAACAAGTTTTATAATATAATTATTATAAAATTATACTAACTTGCTCCATCCATTGTACATACTGTTACAAATTCCCTAGTATACATTTCTCTCAGATGACTAGTATCAACAACTACGACAGGTCTACAATGATCGAATCCCTTAATGAATGCATTTAGAGCGATAAATACCTACAAAAACTCATTCTCATCTGTCTTCTTCATTCTTGTATGTAACTCTGGATAGGTAGTATTCAGTACATATAAGTATGATGGAAGTTTCCTATAAGATGTTGATGGCTTACCCCTCGACTCTTCTAACACTTTTTTCTTTCGCCCTCCAACATAAAGTGTATGTCAGATCCATATCAAAATCTTCCTTTATGTCATTTTTAATTTCTATTGCACTGTATTTTCTTTTGTGGTTCTTGAATTTTTGTTTAACCATACCACCTATCAACATACTAGTAGCATACACCTTTGGATAGATCTTGTCCTTTACTGGGCATGTATGTTGAGGTCTGAATGCTTTTATTCTAAACATTCCAGTTTGTCCCATTCCTGATGCACGCATTAAAAACTCGCAGTTTCTTGATTTGCAAAACAACGTATACCTACATCTTACATAATTTAGTATTTTCAAAATACATATCCAAACTAATAATAAACAAGAACAGAGTGATATAGAATGTACGTACATTTTCTTACTTGACCCTTTACTTCGTGTTTGAAACTTCTCCCTAATTGAATAGTCCTTCATGATTGACTTCAAAAAAAAATTTCTCAAGTAAATCAGGTCTTCCTCAACATGCTTGTGATGTGGATCTAAGATAATCAACTCAAAAGTATCCATTTCAAATACATTTAATGCTTGGGTATCTTTACAAACCACCAAAGCTCTTTCATTTGTTGTATTTATCACTGTTTGAATATTGTCACAGTTGGTTATTCTTTCAGCAACACATATAGATGAACTTTCCACGTTGTTCCCTACAACTTTCTCCAAAATACTTACATATAAAGAAAGATAATTCATGTCTTGTATCTGCTTTTTCTGAAATATAAACACATTTAAACCCATATCATTATGTATTTCTATCTGCCCTACATTAGCAGTAATTTGATATTCCACTAGAATACGTTTCCTCGTTAAATCCACAATTAAGTGAGATACAAATTCATTGTGCAGCTCAATGAATGTTGCTAATGTGCTCAGCAGTATAGCATCAATGACATATTCTTCGTAGTTTTTTCATACGTCCCCTGATCAGAGTACTTCACAAGCACTGGTATGCTTCCCATTTCTACTTGATTTAACCAAAAAATAAACAAATATAAACATTTTGTCAAAATGTAACTGGTTAAAACAAACACTTTTCATCTTTAACTGCAAACAAACTTACACAGCCAACATCTCCATTCAAAAAAAAAATTTTAAATAAAATTTATTTAACGTAAAATACAAACACAAAAATTTTTTTAAACCAAATACAGAAACTACTAAATCGAATCAAAGAAAAACTTGTATAAAATATATTTTCAGCAAAAACAGTTATACTCTCAAATTTCGACAAGCAAACCAAAAATACATATGCAGTGTTAACATTAAGTAGTTGAAAAATACATATGCAGTGTTAACATTAAACATATAAAAAAATACATATGGAGCGTACGTAATTTGTATTTTGATATGTGTGAATAGAATTTCATCATATTCAGCAGCTCAATTCAATCATCCATTGATCAAGGATTTTTAGAAAATAATTGAATCAAATTCAACTCAAAATTTGTTTAAATTATTTTCATAATCGGGGAGCTTCACAATCGGATCAATTGTTAAATCGATCAAATAACAACAACCGATACTGAAATAAATAGTCGAACAATGAAATCTAAATAACTGAAACAACTTCTAAACTAAAATTTTGCAATGAAAAAGTTCAATTCTGAAGGTTTTTGTTATATATGTTGAATTTCCTCCTGCTTTGATTATAAATCGAAACTAAATAGGAGCATCTGTAATGGCTAAATCCAAAAATCCAACCGAAAAAACTTAATGATTACGTACCTTAAAAAACAGTAACGGATAAATTTTCAACTGATAGTTGAATTCGAACAATTTGAACTGAAGAATCTATAATTGAATTTGATTCAAAGAAATTAATGCTTTGTTTTGAAACTGATGTTAAATTCGATGAAGATATTGTAGAATTTCATATGAACAATAACAGTATTTAAACATAAAAACACGGTTGAATTAGAAGAAATTGCTCATAAAAATGAAAAGCAGATTTTAATTTTGTTTTTTTCCTCAGATGAACTCGTTAATGGAGAAAACTGAAATTCGAAACTTGATCAATGCTGTTAAGCCAAAATGGAAATCACGTGATTGAAGTTGTTTTAACGGAAAAGGAATCTACAAAATTAATTAATTGGTAATTATATCATATTTATCTCAACCAATTTCAGTTATTTAAGGGAGGTAAAATTAGTTGTATATGTATTTTTAGAGCAACAGTTTTTAAAAATAGATAATACAAGTTGCTACAAAATGTAATTATGAAACTGTTGCTATAAAATTATAATTAGGGCGTCAAGTATGCTATTTCTGAATTTTACCCTAAACTTAATCCGAGATAAAATTCTGATCGAAATCCCAAAATTTTAAAATTTTCAAATTACACATTGAATTTTGAATTAATTTTTGGATCTTGGATTGGATTTTGGATTGGATTTTGGAGTTGGAACTTCTGCATTTTTTTGAAGGAAAAATAAAAAATCCAAGTGTTTTATACCTTATATTTAGCCGTTCTCTACTATCAATTAGACATTAGCGCATAACCTATATGTCAAATGTAATAAGACAAATAAATCCTAATTAGATATCATCCCATATATTCAATTCTAATTACTAAGTCTATATATTTGAATTTGTTAAATTTCAAGATGACTACTTTTGAAAAAAAAATTGTTGTCATTGTCAGCATATTTTTGGCGTGGTTTTTCTATATTGGATTTGTTAATTTATGGGACCTTAGTAACGCTTTTTTTGTATTTTTTTCAAACAATTTCCTTGCTTGCATGAATACTTTCTTTAGATGATTGTGATAGCAATGAACAACTATTAATGAAATTTGATATGAATACATTTTTTTTTATGTTCATTTGTATAAGAAGAAGAAGAAGAAGAAACAACTCCACTTATAGGATAAATTATCCATGCTTGTCATCAACTTTCATTAACCTTTTGGACCTATTCTCCATTTTCCAATTTATACAGAAGAGTTTCTTCATCTTGTGCTATATATTTTTTTAATGTCTTATATAAATTTGCAATTTTGTTTCTTGATCTTTCTCTATATAATTTTCTTTTATGCGTAAATTATTGTGGCCAACTGATACATGTTTGCGGTATCATAATCAATAGTGAAAGTTTTTGAGTATCTGCCAAGATTTTAGAGGTTTTGATACCAATTTAAAGAAACATAATTTTACACACAAAATTGGTAATAACACTCCTATTTATTGTTAGGTTCAATTGGTGTGAATGGAAAATGGAGGGACACAACCTTTTGAGGAAAAGACATATTATTTTGGAAAAGGAGTGATTGTTCGATAGTTGTCTCTGTTTAGAAAAAGACACAATATTTCTAATGAACAAACATGACTCGTCCAAAGGATACACCTTTTCGGATGAACCATTACCACCTTTTGGAAGGGGCACTTTATGGCTATATAAACCTGCATTTTTTCCACAGGTTTAGTATGAAAATTTTTTGCATAAGATAAATATTCTCTTGCTTCTAAAAACTCTGTGTGATCATCTTCTGTTGAGTGAGTTCGAATAAAATTAGAAAGTTTGAGGTATCGCTACATTCTAGTTGTGAAGCTATTTTATCTTGGGAGGAAAATTCCGCAACCTCGGGTACTTAAGAGGAATTATTTTCTTAAGGACACTTTGTGAATTTGGAGGACTTGCCTTTTTTCTGCATCATCTATTTTTCTTTAGGAAAATGAAAACATACTTTAAAAAATCATTTTGATCTTCTATTGAAGGTGTTGGACAACTTCATAAGTGTTCTTGATTTATTTTAGAACTTGTGTTGAAGTAGTGTTGCGAAAATACAGATTTTGTGTACCCGAAAAATAACAATCTTAAAGAAATAATTTACTAATTTGTATTATTTCGTTTACTATTTTTTCAGTAAATAGTTGAACTTCATATTGATAGTTCTTCAACTTTTTGAACTTGTGTTTGAAGTTCTTGAAACTTCATTTTGATAGTTCATAAGTTGGTTGAACTTGTGTTGATGTTCTTAACATTTGGTTTTGCTATTTTCTAGAAAATAGTTTGAACTTCATTTTGTTGATGTTCATAAGTTGGGTTGAAATTATTGTTAAAAGTTCAAAGTTGTAAATACAGAGTTAAAATTTCATTTGATTGTTCATACGTTAATTTGAACATGTGTTTGAAGTTATTGTTGAAAAATATAGATTTTATCAAAATTAAGAAAAACAATATTAAGGAAAGTATAAAAACATTTATTTTTGTGCTTGTTTGGTGAAAGAAGAAAAAATTATCACCATTTATAAATCAAAATTATCGCCATATAAAAATTAAGTATTTGGTTAATCTGTATTGGGTCTGATTTTGTGGAGACTAAAATCTTTTGATTTCTACTCCCTCAATTAGAAGAATATAAAAACTTCATCGATAAATCAGAATGAGAATTTGGTTCGAAGAATATAAAAACTTCACCGATTTGTTAAAATCTCTGTATTGGTTTCTGGAGTTTAAAATTTGTGAATTTTCACTCTATTTGAATTTGATTATGATTTGAAGTCATAAAAACTTCGTCATGTTTCATAGTTCATTCGATTGATGATTTGAAGATATAAAAACTTCATCAATGACTAGAAACATGTTGACTAAAGATTAAATTCTTTATTGTTAGTATTCTGAAATACCAAAGAGTATGTCAAAGATTGACAAGAAAATAATGAATGAAACTGAACAACAAATTGATTTGGTTGTGAATGATGTTGTCCCAATGACTACCAATATTTCGTCATTAAGTTGTTTAGGTAATGCTCTAGTAATGAAAACGACAGAGAAATAGAAAAATATTTTGGTGTGAACTTCAAAGAATGGTAGCAAATGATGTCATTTTGACTGGCCAAACTTGCAATGCAAATGTTCACAAGTATAGATCCACATATTCTTAAAATAATAATAATAATGATTGAAAATCAATTGTCTGATTTGAAAGATCTTATGAGTCATTCCATGATAGACGAGGATAATGAGTTGAATGAAAAAATCATCAATGATGGTTGCAAATCCTGTTAAGGATGATACTCCAAATAATAAGAAGATGAAGGTCGTCTGGATAAGAAAAGAGATTAGATAAACATATTGGAAACAACTAGAAAGATTGAAAATCTATGTGATATGATCACTAAAAGCAATCTAGTTAGATATCCAAATAAATGGTGATTTAATTTAGGAGCCACTAGACATGTTTGAGCAGACAAAAAAGATTTTGCTACTTATGATTCCTTTGGTCCCAAAGAAGTGATTTTCATGGGAATAATACAACAACCAACGTTGAAGGAAGTCGGAAGATATTCCTAAAAGTGACTTTCGGCAAGGTGTTGACTCTCAACAATGTTCTCCATGTTCCTACTGTTAGGAAAAACTTAGTGTCGACAACACTTCTCATTAAAAATGAGTTTAAGTGTTTTTTTTTTTGGAGAAAGTTGTAATAAGCAAGAATAAAACATATGTAGGAAATGGCTACCTGAATGAGGGCCTTTTCAAACTTTATGTAATGGTTTTTGAAATGAAGAAAGTTGAGGCTTCTTCTTACTTGCTAGAGTCAAACGATTTGTGGCATAGTCATTTAGGACATGTCAACTACAAAATCTTGCAAAAATTGATTAACTTAAAATTTTTGCCAAACTTTGAGTGCAATAAATCGAGATGTCAAATGTGTGTGGAATTAAGGTATGTTAAGCATTCGTATAGGTCCGTTGAAAGGAATTCAAATCCCTTAGACTTAATCCACACAAACATTTTGATATGAAGTCAACACCATCTCGTGGTGGAATAAAGTATTTTATAACTTTTATTGACTAGTGCACTAGATATTGTTATGTCTATTTGCTAAACAGTGAGGATAAAGCAATAAATGCGTTTAGAAAATATAAAATAGAAGTTAAAAATCAGTCAGATAAAAAATCAAAACGATAAGAAGTGATAGGCGAGAAGAATATGAATCTCTCTCTGCATAAATATGTGTAGAGAATGGAATTGTCCATTAAACTACGACCCTGTATTTACCTCAGTCTAATAATATTGCGGAAAGAAAAAATCAAGCCGTGAAGGAAATGATGAATGGCTTGCTAATAAGTTTAGGTTTATCGCAAAATTTGTAGGGGGAAGCTATCCTTACAGCTAACTGAATACTCAATAGAGTGCCCCATAGTAAGACACAATCAATTCTATATGAAAAATTTAAAGGAAGAAAATCCAATTTGAAATATTTCAAAGTATGGGGGTGTCTAGCAAATATTGATAATGCTCAACTTACACCTCAATTTAGTGCAAGGCGGTCGTCATCAATATATTTACCCAACTTTGAAGTCGGGGTTGAATTCACAGGGAACAATGTACGTGGTGATTAAATCAATTTAAAACTATAGCTACAAGTTAAATTCAAACAATTGGCACAAAAAGAGAGTAAAGTGGGGCTTTGAGTTTAACACGTAATGGTTTGTCACTTTAATTTCGATGTTTGTAACCAAGATTTTATGAAATAACCAAAATTATGTTCACTAGGGCTTACGGTACATAACAGATGCTAAAATTTACTCAAGATTCTCATGGTGGTTAGGATGACAAGCTATCTTTATCGATGGTATGCTCAAATATCTCTCGACCTATTCAAGCGTCTAATTTCCTAATCCTCTGGGACTTAGGGAATCGCTTATCACTACACAGATTTTACCTCAGGTTAACCAACCTTGTTACAACGCTGATTAGTAAATGAAGCCTTTTTGAGTCCCTGTTGATAACTCACTTCCTACTGTTTATGATTTTTTTTAAAGCAAACCAAAGTAGGTACGCTTATTGTTTGCAACCAACAGACATAAATTATAGTCTCAGAATTATCAAGAAATCTTAACACCTATTAAACCTTGAATAATTAATTTAACACCTTATCATGACCTAACCCTAGATTCCATAATCCAAGTTACAGGAGTTTAGCTACTCATGACACAAGAAATAAGCATGCAATTTGCATTCATACTTGAAAGGATTAACTTACAATGATGAATGGAATCGAAAGTGAACTTGTATTTGAATCACAAGGCAAAAACACCAAAAATATTGTTCTTGAGATAGAGAGAGAAAAATATCGTATGTTCTTTACTTAATGGATAATTAATTGTGGATGATGCACCCCTAAAGAGAATACAAAAAATCCTTTTTATAAGTTCCTCCATGTAATAAAACCTAAAAACTATGCCTTACATAGAAAGAGCTATATATGGAAGCAAATCTCAAGTTTCATCTTTTTTTTTCTTTTTTCTCAGAATAGACGACGCCATTTCTGACAGCTTGTCAGACACCTAACGGCTTTTGCAGAATATCGTCAAAGCTTCCAGTATAATTGCATCTTCTGCTTCTCCTAACGGCAAAATTTGACGGCGTGTCAAATATGTGACGGCATGTGAGAAATGTCATCACATCCTATTAGAAATCATCATGTTCTGCTTCGAGTTGACGGCAATTTTGACGTCAAAGTTGTGACGGCGCTTCATAAATGTCGTCACACTTCACTTCAATTCTTCAGCTTCTGTCTAAGCTTGACGACAATTATGATAGCCTTTCACATGTCTGACGGTGCTTCAAAGATGTCGTCAGCTACACTTCATCTTATTTGCACCAGATTTCAACTGATTTTGTTCTTCTTTTCTTTAGTTTCCTCCTCGATCACTTACATCTGCATTAAAACAATAAAAACAATCAAAAATAACAAAAGTTGCTTAAGACTTCACAATTATTTAGAGTTAAAAGCTTCAAATATGTTAGCATCTGCTCACATATCAACACCCTCAACTTAAAACAATTGCTTGTCCTCAAGCAACCAAAACACAACACTACGATGCTTAACCAAGAAATACATAAGATACCCATGGCAATTGATTTTCAATTTTAGCTCAAAACACATGGCACTCTCCAAGTTCAATTACTTATAAACCCAACTATGTTTATAAATGAAGATCCACAATGTGACACGAAGGAATCAAGATTTGGCATCAAGTTAGAAACAACAACCATGCATATATACAAGTTACATTACCCCAATAAGTAGGCAGCTAGTGATAGAACCTGTGTGCCCTTACAACAAAGAAGTCCTCCTAACTCATGTATGAAATTAAGCATGTCAATGCAGGGATGGTCAAGAGACACTCACTCTCAGAAAGAAATTCCAATCAATGTATGTCAAATACCTTATGCTTGCCCTTATTTTAATTACCAAGGCTTTCAGACAGTTGAGTTAGGATCACTATAGGTCTTTTTCTTCGGTTTGTAATGTAGGCTTGGGGATGGAATGGTGTTCACGGATATTTAAAGCGACTAAGCCTCCTTGATACTACACTACTCTTTTGAGGTCCCACCTTTTAGCCTTTTTTTAATTTTTCATTCATTCTTAATCACACATATTCCGGATGAGTGCGGTCTTTTTTTTTTAACACTTCGTTCTTTCTTTTCACAGTCTTTTTCTTTTCTTATTCTTTTTCTACGACATCTATCATTTAAATCTTTTCTTTTTATTCAACCTCTCTTCATATACATTTCACATCACGTACCCTTATGATAGCCACCCTCAACTTAAGTTATTTTCCTAAGTCAAGGTGCATAGTATCCAAGGAGGACCAGGGTTAAAACAGGTTCATTCTGAGTTAAATGGGAAGGTGACAGGTGTCATAAAAAGAATTAATCTATTCAAGCTCAAAAGAGAGATCAAGGGAGATATCATACACACAGGGTAGGTAATTTAGTCTAAAAGTGAACTAATATCAACAATGCCCTATGATCATTTCCTAACCCCTATGTTTCAACCAAGGCGAGACTAAACGGGCAAGTTCTAGATTCAACATACAAAGGGAACTGAGCTAGACCTCACACACACACGGTACAAAGGTACATCACAAGCTACTACCTATCCGGTTTATGCAATTGTTAGCAATGATTATCATGTCCCTAGAACTAATGCCATGAAAAGATTCACATTATTCACATATAGATTCACATCACACAGTTATCAGATAGAAAACTAGAGAGGCATTTATCATTCCAAGAGAAATCAACAAAAATATATCAACTGCCCTAGATACTTATTTTTTCCTTAATTAACCACAACCCATCACAAAACAAAACACAATATGCCTAAACATGTTGGCTCTACTAGGAACAAGACTCCGGGGAAAAGAGGAACGACAACAAAAACCCACGGAGGACATCAACACCCACAAGTAGCCCCACCCTCAATTTAAAATCATGCAATGTCTCCAATGCATCAAACCAAAACAAGAGAGTTATAAACATACCTGTGGCACTATGGATGCGAAGATCTAATGTCAATCACATAAGACGAATACAAACAACAAAATACCTTGGGTTACCTCCCAAACAGCACCTGGTTTAACGACGCGGCACAACTCAGTTATCTTGACTACTCAAACTACATCAAGATACCTTGTTGATAATTATTTATGTCTCTACTTGGAGGATTTGAAATGCCGGCCCAAATTTTGATCAATACATCTTTGGGGTGTGTTGGGCAAATGTGAGTGCATAATGAGGAATGTTCTATCACGCCACTTCAAAGACTTGAACTGCTTACCCAATTTTACATCAAACTATCATGTGGTCTCATTTGGAAACATTGAGAGTCTTAAACATCCACTAAATGGACATCGATCTTTAAGCTCCTTGGCCTTCAATATTGGGGTTGTAGTAAACCCTTTTGGAAGGACAAACTCCAAAATGTAAGAATCTTCCTCCTTATTTTCAAAATTCATCATTTACTTGGGTGATTCGACTTTCATCACATACACTAAGCATAATGTTGAAATGTGATTCGAATGAGGACTAACCCTCAATTTTATAATAACTTCCCTATTAGTATTTTTACCCCGAAATGGACTAGAGTCTTCACGAGGTTTGTGCTTGATTTCTTCTTTTGACTCTAATACCATTTCCTCATCCTTAGCATCTTCATTCATGAATTGTTTGTTGGTTCGGAAATCACCGAGGGTTGCTCAACATCAAGATCATCATCAACATAGGATTCTTGCTCTTCATCCTCACACTCTTCCATTATTTTCAATAATTCCATAGATAAGATATTATCTAAACATAATGTAGAAAAGTGTTTTGGATGATTGACCTCGATATCCATCTCTTCTGTTTTTTCTCTTCCCTCGTTAAATGCCCTAATGTCTTAAAGTATGTCGTATATGGTATCATTCGTTGTGTCTATACGATCCAACATTAGTTGAAGCATAGCCTAAATGTCACTTTTTCCAGTGCTACGTTCTTCCTTTTCTTAACCATAAGACCTGTAATACTCATGAGAAGAACTAGAACTTGGGTTAGCGCAATAGGGGGATGGGCATTTGGGCAATCACTCCAATGTTCATCTTGACCACCATATAAAGAACAATTATACTCCCGGTAGGATGGATATGGTGCACACATCTCTCTCCGAAGAGCATATCTACAATCTTGCCAAAAGTGAGGTCCATCACAATATAGACATAGATCGTCCAGATAAGATTTACAACCATCAAACTCACTTTCATTCCATGATGCTATAGTAAGAAATAAATAAAAATAAAGAAAATCTACCTAACACAAGAAACAAAGAAAATCACAAACAAATATTTACAAGTTTGAATTCAAGCAAGTAAGCTAAAATTCAAAACTAACTTAATACGCCAAATTGTTCCCCTACAACGGCGCCATTTTTTATAACGCTCAACTTACACCTCAATTTAGTGCAAGGCGGTCGTCGTCAATATATTTACCCAACTTTGGAGTCGGGGTCGAATCCACAGGGAACAATGCACGTGGTGATTAAATCAATTTAAAACTATAGCTACAAGTTAAATTCAAATAATTGGCATAAAAAGAAAGTAAAGTGGGGTTTGAGTTTAACATGTAATTTTTTGTCACTTTGATTTCGATGTTTGTAACCAAGATTTTATGAAATAACTAGGATTATGTTCACTAGGGCTTACGGTACATGATAGATGCTAAAATGTACTCAAGATTCTCATAGTGGTTAGGAAGAAAAGCTATCTTTATTGATGGTATGCTCAAATGTCTCTCGACCTGTTCAAGCGTCTAATTTTCTAATCCTCTCGGACTTAGGAAATCGCTTATCACTACACAGATTTTACCTCAGGTTAACCAACCTTGTTACAACGCTGAGTAGTAAACGAAGCCTTTTCGAGTCCCTGTTGATAACTCACTTCCTACTGTTTATGATTTCTTTCTCAAGCAAACCAAAGTAGGTACGCCTATTATTCGCAACCAATAGACATAAATTATAGTCTCAAAATTATCAAGAAATCTTAACACCTATTAAACCTTGAATAATTAATTTAACACATTATCATGACCTAAACCTAGATTTCATAATCTAGGTTACAGGAGTTTAGCTACTTATGACACAAGAAATAAGCATGCAATTTGCATTCATACTTGAAAGGATTAACTTACAATGATGAATGGAATCGAAAGTGAACTTGTATTTGAATCACAAGGCAAAAACACCAAAAATATTGTTCTTGAGATAAAGAGAGAAAAATATCGTATGTTCTCTGCTCAATGGATAATTAATTGTGGATAATGCCCCCTTAAGATAATAAAAAAAAACTTTTTATAAGTTCCTCCATGTAATAAAACCTAAAAACTATGCCTTAAATAAAAATAGCTATATATGGAAGCAAATCTCAAGTTTCAGCTTTTTTTTCTTTTTTCTCGAAATAGATGATGTCATTTCTGACGGCTTGTCAGACACCTGACGGCTTTTGCGGAATGTCATCAAAGCTTTCAGTATAATAGCATCGTCTACTTCTCTTAACAGAAAAATTTGACGGCGTGTCAAATATGTGACGGCATGTGAGAAATGTCATCACATCCTATTAGAAATCATCATGTTCTGCTTCTAGTTGACGGCGATTTTGATGCCTTGTCAAAGTTGTGACGGCTCTTCAGAAATATCATCACACTTTACTTCAATTCTTCAGCTTCTGTCTAAGCTTGACGGCAATTATGACAGCCTTTCACATGTCTGACGGCTCTTCAAAGATGTCGTCAGCTACACTTTATCTTATTTACAGCAGATTTCAACTGATTTTGTTCTTCTTTTCTTTAGTTTCCTCCTCGATCACTTACATCTGCATTAAAATAATAAAAACAATCAAAAATAATAAAAGTTACTTAAGACTTCACAATTATTTAGAGTTAAAAGCCTCAAATGTGTTAGCACCTGCTCATACATCAAACGTCCAAGTTCCTATGCCTAAAAGAGTAAGGATAGGATCTAAGACTGTAGACTGCGTGTTTATAGGATATGCTAAAAGTAGTAAAGCATGTCGATTTTTGGTTCATAAATCCAAATATCCGAATATCAATGAAAATATGGTAATTAAATTAGATAATGTTGAATTATTTGAACAAATTTATCTATATAAAACTAGATATGCACAGTCTAGTGGGGGGTCTAAACGATCTCGGGATGAACCAAGTGAGGATGTACATAATGATGAGAATCCAATACATAGTACAAGTCAAAGAAAGTCAACTTCATTTGGATCGGATTTTGTAATATTTCTCTTAGAGCCTAAAATGTTTAAGAAAGTGATGTTGTCATCATACTCATTCTTTTGGAAAGAGGCAGTCAATAGTGAAATTGATTCAATCTTAAGAAATTATACGTGGGATTTGGTTGATCTTCCTCCAGGAAATAAACCTTTAGGTTCTAAATGGATCTTCAAAAGGAAAATGAAAGTTGATGGTACTATTGACAAATACAAGGAAAGACTTATTGTAAAAGGCTTTAAATAAAAGGAAGACCTTAATTACTTTGATACATACTCGTCTGTAACAAGGAAACATCAATTTGAATGTTAATTGCCTTGGTGGCAGTATATGATCTTAAAATCCATCAAATGGATGTGAAAACAACATTCCTAAATGAAGAATTGGAGGAAGAAATTTACATGGAATAGCCTGAGGATTTTGTGGTTCCAGAAAAAGAAAATAAGATGTGTAAACTTGTTAAGTCACTTTATGGACTAAAACAAGTACCTAAATAATGGCATGCGAAGTTTGCCCAAACCATGTTGGCAAACGAATTCAAGATAAATGAATATGATAAATGTGTTTACATCAAAGACATTTTAAATCACCAAGTCATTATTTGTTTGTATGTTGATGATATGTTGATCATCAATAGATACATTTCTGACATAAATACTATGAAATGACTGCTCGAGAGCAAGTTTGATATGAAAGACCTTGGAGTTATGAATATGATCTTAGGAATAAGAATCCATAGAACTCCTCAAGAGTTGGCATTGTCACAGTCTTATTACAGTAAAACGGTTAACAAATTCGAGTATTTGAAATTTGGTATTGTCAAGACTCCATTGGACATGAGCTTTGCACTTCAAAAGAATGAAGGTGAAAGTGACTTACAGTTGGAGTACGCAAGAGTGTTGGGATGCTTAATGTATATCATGAATTGTACACTACCAGACATAGCATGTGTTATTAGTAAGTTGAGTCGGTACACGAGTAATCCTAATAAAACTCATTAGATGACAATGAAAAGAGTTTTGGGGTATCTTAAATACACTTAAGACTATGCTTTGCATTATAATAAATATCTCGCGGTACTTGAAGAATATAGTGATGCAAATTGGATCACCAGATTGAACGAAGTAAAATCCACGAGTGGATATGTATTTACTATTGTTAGAGGAGCAGTCTCTTGGAAATCATACAAACATACATGTATTGCTCGCTCTATAATGGAATCTGAGTTTATCGCATTAGATAAAGCCGGTGAAGAAGTAGAATGGCTTCAAAATTTCTTGGAAGATATTTCTTATTGGCCCAAACCAGTGGCACCAGTATGTATGCACTGCGATAGCCAAGCGACAATAGGTAGGGCAGGGAGCATGATGTACAACGGTAAATCTCATCATATAAGACGGAGATATAATATCGTTAGAGAACTTTTCTCTAGTGGAATTATCATTGTTGACTATGTGAAGTCAAAGGATAATGTGTCAGATCCACTTACAAAAGGCCTATCTAGAGAAGGAGTTGAGAGGACATCCAAGAAAATGAGTTTACGGACTAGGACAAGTCAGCGTGAGGGTAACTCCACCTAGCAGACTGGAGATCCCAAGAGCTAGGAGATCAAATAAAGTCGTGTCTGACAAGTTCAACATTGTCAATATACCCAACCCATTCTCATGATATAGACAATGTTTAGTAAACAAGAATAAGACTTATGGTGTGGGATCTTTTAATGATTATCGAAATTTTAAAGATTTGACCAAATAGTTTAATCTACAGGATTAAACATTTAGAAATCACCTATTTGAGGGCGAAGTCAAAGCCGCTTCAAGGAGAATATTAGTAAAGGCCTATTCTCTAAGCTCTCATGAGACCGGGACATGTTCATGGATGAAACGAATAAATCGTGAGAACCATAAATGATAAAAGGCTGCTTATGTGACATTTATTGTCTAGGTGTACATTAAAGCTCGATGGTTTAAAGATATCAAATCTGCCAATTGACCGAGTGCATCCGGTGCATGTTCACTACAAAAAGTTCAAAGGGAACCCCACTTATCCAGATGCAATCAGTTTTTGCTTGATGATCACATACTTGTCCATAAATTTTTACAAAGAATAGCCATTCCCCATTCATGTGGGGGATTATTGGGTTCAATTGGTGTGAATGAAAAATAGAGGAACATAACCCTTTGAGGAAAAGACACATTGTTTTGAAAAAGGAGTGACTGCTCGATAGTTATGTCTGTTCAGAAAAAAGACAAAATGTTTTGAATGAATAGACATGACTCTTCCAAAGGATACATCTTTTCTGATAAATCATTGCCACCTTTAGGAAGGGACACTTTATGGCTATATAAACCTGCAATTTTTCCACAGGTTTAGTATGAAAAAATTCTGCATAAGAAAAATATTCGCTTGCTTTTAAAAACTCTGTGTGATCATCTCCCGTTGAGTGAGTTTGAAGAAAACCAGAAAGTTTGAGGTACCGCTACATTCTGGTTGTGAAGCCATTTTATCCTAGGAGGGAAATTCCGCAACCTCGGGTACTTGAAGGAAATTATTTCCTTAAGTACACTTCGTGAATTCGGAGGACTTGCCTTTTTTCTGCTTCATCTATTTTTCTTTAAGAAACTGAAAACATACTTCTTTGAAAGATCATTTGATCTTGTGTTGAAGGTGTTGGATAACTTCGTAAGTTTTCTTGATTTATTCTTGAACTTGTGCTGAAGTAGTGTTGCGAAAACACAGATTTTGTGTATCCGAAAAACGACATTTATAATAGTCCATTACCTGCTCCAGGTTAAGAAAGGTTTTCTATGAATAAGAACTAGAATTGAAGTTTAATAAGGGTCTAAAAGAGAAACGCATCCAAATCATATTATAACTAGAAACTAAAATATTTATTCCAATAGTATTTTTTATTATAAATCTTATTCGGATATGAATTATTAAATAGACTATCAAATATCAAATCATAAACCATTTTAGTTTCTTGTTGAAATTTTGAATTAGTCTTCCACAATATATATTTTATTACTATTAGGTTGTTAAGGTGCAGAAAACCCAGAAGAAAGGAAAAAATGTATACGTTAGATATAATCATAAAATTATTAAGGTTCAGCGAAGATTTATAATGTGGGCCAAAAATGTTTCACTTACCTTACGGTATAAATTTTACTTTAACGCTTTTTGAATTTTTGCTAGGGAGCATATAAACCTAATCATTTGATAACTTCTAAAATTTACACATTCAAATCTATAAAGGGAATTTTCAGACTTTGATAGAACTAATTACAAATCCATAAAGAGATACTTTTCTTGTAAGAGGAGGAACCTATATTCAATGACCATTTGCCTTTAAACTTTTACATTTAATGTTCCAATGATTTGTGGCACCCTCTAGTTTATTTTATTTTTTAACAAAGACCACATTTATTGAACATCTAAAAAGACCAGATAAAAGAACTCAAAGGTGAAGTTGATGGAATATCATGTTGACCGACAAACTTGACTCACTGTTATTACTTCCTTTTCACTTCGGCCACTACATTGAGCTAATAACTTATTATACCAATTTTTTTTTAAATGTGTTAGATAAAAGAGTACTTTTTGTTAAAAAACAGTTTGTCTTCGGACACTTCCAAACGACAATTTAAGTTGGCTAATTTTTTCTTAGAAGTGCCTATAAGTATTTTCCTCAAAAGTGTAGATTAAGTTTTGTGCATTGTCAGTGTAAAAATATTTTAAACTATCAGGTAAATTTAACTTGCTGTTGTAGGTTACTCAATTTTTTACAAAAATTTAAAAAAGAAAAAAAATAGATAACGTAGAATAGCAGGTCAAATTTACCTGACAGTGTAGAATATTAACAGTGCACAAAACTTAAATTCTTTCAAAAAAAAAAAAAAAAGAAAGTGGTTGTCTAGAAAAACTTCTTTTTAGCTTCTCCACTCTTTGAAACATTTATCTTGCTGCAAAAACTTAGTCAAACATCTTATTCTTTTTGAAATAATCATTTTTTGGTTAAAAAAAAAAAAAAGAAAAAAAGAAGACACTTTTCACCATCCCAAAACTTGGTCAAAGGCTATAAGACACTCTTTTTTTCCCCATTATCATATATTTGGAGATGTGAGCAATTTTTCTTAAGAAGATAACAACGATAAAATGTGAATGACCGATGATCAACAATGTAGCATAATTATTTCGTTACTGAGAATCTATAATCGCTTTTGCATGGGATAAATAGATGGTGTATGTATGACCTTTATTTTAAACGTTGTACTATTAATTTTCTTTTTCATTTATCGTCTTTTCACCCTTCGGAATGACAAAAGAAAAGAGGTGACAATTTTTGTTGAATTATGATAAGTTATGATTTTGATAATTAACATACATGATAGCTCAGTTGGTTGGTTGTTATATCATAAAAGATCTAGTCCTATTCCCTGGTTCTTGCAAAGTACCCGATCCTTAATTCACTAAAAAAACAGCCTCTAGGAAAGGGAAATTCGGTTCCGTCCAAATCTGATCGCAAATGATCTTTTAGGACGCAAAAATGCTTGTCGCGGCTAATTCTAATAGCCTCCTTTTCTAAAGATCAATTGCGACGAGGTACTCTAGCTGGTCGTTAAATGTCATTAGCGATGGTAACATATCCGGTCTCAAAAACACTTTTAGAGACTGTATATCTTGTCCGAAATAGATGATTTTCATTGTTAAGAAGTAGTTATTTTCTGGTCGCTAAACCTTTTTTGCGATGAGTAACTACCTTGTCCTAAATTACTCTATCAAGACGAGCAACTAACTCGTCCTTGATTAATCTTTAGAGAGGAGCAACTGCCCCATCCTAAATTAACCTTTAGAGACGAGCAACTAACTCATCCTTAATTAACCTTTAGAGAAATGAAGCAACTAACTCGTCCTAGATTAACGTTAAGATCAAACACTATTATATTCATGTATCTAATTTACCACCAATGATACGTCCTGGAACTTCATATCATAAAAGTATATATTTCATTGCTAAATATAAAATTGCTACTGAATATGTCAAAGTATAATAAATTAAATATAGTTTCAATATTTGCTAAACAAAAAATAACTTAACCAATTAATTAACATCCCGAGCTAGAATATTGTCGATAGTTTCAATATTTTCTAAACAAATTATCTTAACCAATTAACAAACTGAGCTAGAATATGAAGTTAAGCTAGCTTTACATAACATTCTTAGCAAAATAATAATAAGCTTCTGCATCTTCTAAACTTGCATCTTTACTTGTAATTTCAATCTTCAAAAATCTATAAGAACAAAATTTTATAAAGATAATTAATAACTCATATTATGCAAAATACTGCATCTTAATTCATAAACCCTATTAAGATAGTCAAAAAGACTGTTAAGGCAACAAAGTACACAAAAAAGTACTTGAGGAACTGAAACCAACTATTAACTAAATAGTCAATGGGCTTAAAAGTGCAAATCCAGAAGCCACTATATACACAAAACTGTCAAGGCAAAGAAGATGGAAGGAGTCGGGCTTGTCTGGGAGTTACACAAGTGGTGAAAATAGATTCCATTTCCTCCAAAGACTTTCCTTTAGTCTCAGGGCAAAAGAAGTAGAAGAATATCAAAGCTACCAAAGATACTCCAGCAAACAAGAAAAAAGAACCTCTAGTTCTAATTGCAGTACACAGACATAAAATTTATAGAAAAAGTAGAGCCTATGCTAATTAAAGTTACGGAAGTAGTATATATTTGGATTTATTTGATTAATTTATTAATTATGATAAAATTAGATTTAGATATCCACCAAAATAATATAAATATTGTTTAGATGAATAACGTACAGAAATTACAAAAATATAAAGAATTAAAGCAAATAATATCTGAAAAACGTAAAAAATTAAAAATAAGGATAGAAAGAATACAGTATAACATAATTGCTGGAGTTAGCAAAAACTCAATAAATGCACAAAAAAAAAAAGAAATATCAAATTTAGAATCAACAATAGATAGTCTAGAATATATATATCAACATAACCTATATGCATTTAAATAAAATGAACAAAGAAGAATTTATAATAGATGAAAAAACATATGAAAATCACGAAGGATTAAAAATAAAAATAGTATTCTCTAATTTAGGAAGGAGATATAAGAAACTAGGTGAACATTTATATTTAATGTTAGAAAAAGAAGAATTAAAATTAGAATATAAGTTGGCAGCCATGGTAAGAATAGAAAGAAAACACGAAGAGATAGACAGAAAAAAAGAAATAGATAAAATAAAACAACAAACCACAGAAAAATACAAAAAATAGAAGAAACTAAAAATAGTAGGATTGCTGAATTAGAAAAAGAACTACAAATGTTAAAAGATTTGTATGAAAAGAGACAGAAAGAAAAAGATAAAGAACAAAAATTATTAATTGAGATAAATCAATTTAAAGAAAAATTAGAAATAAAAAATAAAGAACCAGAAACCAGTGAATTAGAAATAAATACAACAGATGCTGAAGAAACAGATAATTATGATTCGGAAGATAGTGAAACATATACAGAAATTCTAGAAAACATAGGAAAACTAGAAATTAATGAAAAACAAGAAGTAATTAGTAAATAAAATCTAGAACTAATAAATACAGAAGTAAATACTCTAGATAAAAATATAATACCTAGTACATCAGAAATAAGAAAACCAACCTATAATTACAAAAATAAGTTTAAAAGATATAATCCAAAGAATGAATATAATAAATGGACACCAAAACAAACAATTAATTACAACTTTTTAGACTTAGATTGTGTAATACACACAAATAAAACAATACAACTATGGGTAGGATACATATTAAAATAATTATTAGGTAATAAAATAGATACAACAAATACACCAGAATATATAGAAAAGACATTAATAGGAACAGTAAAATTATGATTTTTAAACCTAGCCGAAGCAAGTAAAAAAGTACTAAGATCTGATAATAAAACAGAAGGAACATCAATACCTACTAAAATACTACCAACAGAAATATTAAAAAAATATGAAATATCTATAAGAGAAGAATTTAGTTGTATAACAACAGAAGAAGAAGAAGAAGAACAAAATAAAGAGAAAGATACGAATAGGAATTTAATGTTAAAATTAGCAATATGTAATATGTGCTATATAGATGAGTATACATGCGCATTTAAAGAATATTATTATAAAGGAACATATAATATAGAAGAAAGTAAAGAAATAAGAAAATTATATTTTAGTAAATTACCTGAACCATTTAGTTCAAAAATAATAAAGAGTTGGGATGAAGCAAAAATAGTAGATACCCTAGGAGCAAGAATAAAATTTGTACACCAATATTATAGAAATCTATGTGAAAAATATAGAGAAGAAATAAAAATAGAAAAAACATTAATAAGAAATTTAGCATGTTGGAAAGATAAAATAGCACCTCAATTTGGATGTGAAGAAAGATATTATAAGAAAAGAAAAAGATATAAGAAATATAAGAAATACAAAAAATCAAAATTTAAATATAAGAAACCAAGAAAAAGATATTATGTAAAAAATTATAAACATAAAAGACCATATAGAAAAAAGAAATCTATAAAAGAATGTACTTGTTATAATTGTGGAAAATTAGGACATTTAGCTAGAGATTGTAAATTATCAAAAAACCCAAAAAATAAATAAATATCAGAAATAAAAATAGAAAATACAAAATATATGCAGATAGATTATATAGATTATGAATTAGAAAGTGAAGATAGTATATATGAAATTTCGGAAAATGAAACAAATAATGAAATAGATAGTGAATTAGACGAATCAAATGACTGAAGAAGATATAAAAATGATTCAAATAACTGAAGAAGATATAGAAATAATAACGAAGGAAGAATATATAAATGAAGAAGGAACAAATCAAAAAATAATATTTAACAGTAATATATTTGACAAAATAAAAGGAAAAGAGTTAGACTTAAGTGTAGAAAAAATATTTAAAATACCAACAATTAAAAAAATATTTAGTAGAAAAAAGGAAGAATTCTACACAGTAAGCCAAAAAAACAAGTAATAGATTGTAGATATGCAAAAGGAAGAGCTAATATACCACTAGTAACAAAAAGAATAATTAATAAAGAAATAAACGATATAAAAAGTAAAGACCCAATAAAATATATACACCTTAGAGGAACAGAGATTTTAATAAAAGCATGTTTTAGAGAAGGAATAAATACACCAATAGAATTATATTTAGCAGATGACAGAATTATAAAACCTATAGGAAAAAGTATAATAACAGTCATGAAAGGAAATTTAATATACCAAAAATTTAAATTTATAATGAGTACGAATTATTCAGTAGCAATAACAGATGAAAATATAGATAAATCATTAGTATTATATTGGAAAATATCAGGAATAGAACTAACCCCAGGAAGTAAAATATTTACAGAAAGATGTAAAAATCTATATGTATTAACAACAAAACATAAAATAACGGAAAAAAATAAAATTAATAAAATACAAATAAAAAGTCCTTTTGAACAATTTGTAAAAACAATTGATAATAATGATTATAGTTACAAAGACATAGATATAGAAGAAGATCTAGAAATACTAAATGATAGAATAAGTACAACAAAACGAATAGCTCATGAAAAACCAGAATCATCAAGCTCATAAAAAAGAACAAGTTATGAAACAACTTCAACAGTTAATTTAAATCAATATTAATAGGAACAATAAATGAAAAAGAATATTTAATACTCTTAAACGAAGGACAAAAAGAAAATTATATAGCAAAATATCTAGTAAAAAGTGAGAAAATAAAATCTAATAGTGATATATGCCTAGATCTACCAAGGAGTCTAATAAACATTAAAGATATGACAGAAAAAAATAATAATAATAGGAGTAAGAAAAATAAAAATAGAATTTGAAATAAAGGAAGAAATGCAAAAAACAGACATAATATTACAAATAAAATGGTTAGAACAAGTAAAACCATGCAATATAGAACATACACAATTATCTATAACATATAATACAACAACAACAAACCTAGTATTATCTATAACATATAATAACGAAAGATTATTCATAAAAAGAACTTTAACATGATATGAAAATACATGTACTTGTAAAAATAATAGCAGAAGGATATTATAATATGTATTATACACCTATGATAGATACAGGAGCAGAAGCAAACTTATATAGATACAACTTTTTACCAGAAAGTAAATGGGAACACCAATAGTAGTCAAAGAATTTAATAATGAAGGAAGCCTAATTACATATAAAGCTAAAAAAGTAAAAAAATACAGATATGGATAAAATAATAACAATAAAAGAAATCTATAATTATGAACTAACATCAAAAGATATGCTTTTAGGAATGCCATTTTTAGATCAATTATACCCACATATAATAACTAAAACAGATTGATGGTTTACAACACCATGTAAACAGAAAGTAAGAGCAAAAAGAGTTACTAATAAAATAAGAAAGAAAACTGATTGGATAGAAGAAAGTGAAAAAATTACACAAAAGTTAGAAAATATAAAAAATATAGAAGACACAGTAGAACTAGTTGTATTTTCGATAAATAAAAAAGAAATAACTATATATTTAACAGATAAGGTAGAAATTATAAAGAAAAAATTAAGAAAATTATATAGTGAAGATCCATTAATAGATGGAAAAAACATAAAACTACTATAAAAATTGAATTAATACATAAAAATAGCATAATAACTCAAAAACCATTAACATATAATTTTGATGATTTAAAAGAATCTAAAATGCATATAGATGAATTATTAGAAAAACAGTATATACAAAAAAACAATAGTAAACACAATAGTCCAGCATTTATAGTAAATAAACATAGTGAACAAAAAAGAGGAAAAAGTAGTATGGTTATTGATTATAGAAACCTAAATGCAAAAACTACAATACATAATTATCCAATACCAAATAAGATATTAAAAATAAGAAAAATACAAGGATATAATTATTTTAGTAAATTTGATTGTAAATCAGAATTTTATCACTTAAAGTTCGATGAAAATTCTAAAGAATTAACCTCATTTACGGTACCACAAGGATTTTATAAATGGAACGTATTACCATTTGGATATAAAAATACACCAGGTAGATATCAACATTTTATGGATACTTATTTTAAACAATTACCTAATTGTATAGTATACATAGATGATATACTACTATATACAAAAACTAAAGAGGAGCATTTAAAATTATTAGAACAATTTACAGATATAATAAAAAAATCAGGAATAAGTTTAAGTGAAAAGAAAACCGAAATTATGAAAACTAGATAGAGTTTTTAGGAATACAAATAGATAAAAGTGGAATAAAAATGCAACAACATATAGTACAAAAAATAATAAATTCAAAAGAAGAATTAGATACAAAAAAGAAATTACAATCATTTTTAGGATTAGTAAACCAAGTAAGAGAATATATACCAAAATTAGCAGAAAACTTAAATCCTTTACCGAAAAAATTAAAAAAGGAAATAGAATATAATTACAACGAAGAAGATAAAAAAAAGTCCAGAAAATAAAAATACTTTGTAAAGAATTATCAAAATTACAATTTCCAGACGAAGATAAAAAATTTATATATATAGTAGAAGCAGATGCAAGTGAATATAGTTATGGAGGAGTACTTAAATATAGGTAAGAAAATGAAAAAATAGTACATTATTGTAGATACTACTCAGGTACATTTAATGAAACAAAAATAAAATGGGAAATAAATAGAAAAGAATTATGTTCATTATATAAAGGTTTATTAGCATTTGATCCATATATTGTATATAACAAATTTATTGTACGGATAGATTATACACAGGTACGTTGGTGGTTAACAAAGAAAATACAAAATTCAGTTACAACGAAAGAGATTCGGAGACTAGTATTAAATATGTTAAATTTTACATTTACAATTGAAGTAATTAGTACTAACAAAAATGTTATTGCAGATTACATATCAAGACAAAGCTACACCGACTGATATAATAGAAGAAGATGCTTTAGAAAAGATACTCAAAACCCTAACTACGCTTTCAATGAAAGTGTACAGTATGGGTAATGAAATAGAAAAGCTAAAGACTAATGAAGTTAAAATGAAGTCTAAAGCTACAAATTAGCTAACTCAGTAGTGTGCAGAGCTATGTCGATCAAAAGACATTAAAATTCTAGAGCTAAAAGGAGACGTTGGGACACTCCATAAAACCCATAACGTTTATCAATCTACAATTGCAGGTATAAGCAAAGGAGTTAGATATCAGAACATGAACATGAATAAAATATTTGAAAAATCATCTATACCAAAAATAAAAAAAGACCCCTTGTACATACCCCACAAATTACCACATATCGAGATAGTTTGAACCAAGATAAAAAAGCTTATAACCATATAGCCTGAGGATATATAGAAAATATCTACAAAGTACAAACTTTTATAAACCTTAACCCTAGAGCTACAAATATCCAAGAACCAAACACAAACCATATAACCCAAAAATTACAAGGTTACAATAAGCTAATCGCACTACCCAAAACCAATCCAAGCTTAATAAAAACATGTTTCGACTATGGATTATTAAATACCGTATATACCCAAGATGGAGAAGAACTAACAGCTATAGAAGAATTACATAAAGTATTCACCACCTATGAAAGAGTAACCAAAGGAAATCTATTTTATATAAAGTTTTATACTACACCAGCAGAGATATTATACGACGAGATCAAACCAGTTATACAAGTTGTAAAAATAGGATTAACTAGAGATATGATTATACCGAAAGATATTGTACAGCAGCCAGAGATACCCAAAATCGAGATACCTGATTTTTATGCAAATAAATGACTTATTGGATTAGCTACAATTATTCAAGAATTAGCAAATAATTACATCAATGGAAACCCAATATGGAGCTATTATTCAAGAGACCATCAAATGATTTATTCAAATTCAAGAGAGCTACGACAAATAGATATGGAAGATGTTAGACAATGGATAATAACATTACTTAACCCAGAAAAATAATCTACTGCAAGAGAAATTAGGAAAGGATTTATTTCAGATAGATTATTAACAAGATATTACAAGATAATTGGACACAAATATCCAGACCATCAATGTTCAAGATGTAATGGAGGAGATAATATTATCCCAGAAGTTCAGCTAGAATAAAAAATCATCAACCAAGAAGATAAGGATGCCAGCTAGAAGATAAAAAGAAGACAGTGACAGAGCAATAATGGAAGAAGACAAAGCATTAAAATTAGGAAAATGCCATATGAAGAAAAAGATAAAATTCTTACGTAAATTATTGTAAAGTTTTTATAGCCTTTTAGACTTTTCTTTTCATTTAATAGCCTTTTTGACTTTTTTAAGTTTTTGTTAGATTTAACTCTTTTCTTCTCAGAATGTAAAGACTTTTTTGTAAAATAGATAGGATACGTGTAAAATAGGAACGGTATAGAAATAGAATACACATTTTCTTTATCTTTCTTAGGATTATAAATAGAGAGCATTTTGCTCAGTTAGAAGGCAAGTCTTCATGTGTTGAAGCAAAAAGCCCTCCTTTGTAAACAAAAAACTTTTGAATATTTAATAAAAAACAGATATATTTCAAAGCAAAAGCAATGGATGAACAAAGCCCAGAATTATCAAATCTACCAGAACAGGTATATTTATTTATAGTTATGAATAGCTAAATTCATCATGATATGATAAAATAAGTTCATGTTAGTTACTTTATAGTAGAATTATTCAAAAAATAGCATGCTAAGAAGTTTATTAGCAAAGTGGAAAAGGAGAAAAATCCCTAAGAACTATGCCATCCTAAAGGTGAAACCGATGAGGCAAGAAAGCCGTGATAGGGGAGTAGCCAGAGTAGAGGCGCTATTTAAGGAAAAAGTATCCAAATTACCATGTAATAGTGACTGAAGAACATATTATTTAAGAATAATCTAGTATATAGTAATCTAAAATGATCATATTTTGTTATGTGTATGATTGAAGGGAATATTTAGAAAAAAGCATCATATGAAAAATGAATACTTATTTATCTGACGAAATGGTAGATAAATTTAAAATACTTGTTTTGTATGTACTTAAGGATATAGAAATTGTAGATATAAGAAAAATCATATTGGAAAAAATATTTGATAAATATTTTATGACTAGAATAAATTACATACCTCACCTACCTAACTACTCTTATAAATACTTACATACCAAACCTACACATCAACCATGATAAATTACGTATATTTAGAATATTGGAAAATGAATATGAAAAATATATAATTAATAGAAAAATTAATGAAAACAAATTTAAAAGAATATATGAGAACCAAAGATATAAAATATATAGAATACCTTAATGAAAATATAGAGGAATTAATAAGATTAAAACAAAAAACTAAAGAATATTATGAAAAAGCATTTAATTAACCCACCTAAATGACAGATAATTTTGAAGTACTAGTTTTATACATACTTAGAGATATAGAAATTATAGACTTAAAAAAAATAATATGGGAAAAAAATTTAACATTGAAGATGAAGAGTTAGATATAAATCAGATAGAAGACGAGTTAGGAGAAATATACTTAAGTGATGACAATCACTATTACTACCTAGATAATTATTCAGATGGATATTATACAGATTAAGAAATGCTAGAATATATTCAAAGAGTTAGGGAAAAACAAAGTTGGCTATATGAAGAAATTAATTATAGAAACCAGCTTAGAAAATGAAGAGAACAATTAAAAGAAAGATTAATTTGGATAAATAAAACCATAAAACAATTAGAATTAAAAGAAAGTTTAGAATATGATTTAGACATAGAATTATTCATAGACGAAAAAGACAGGATAATTAACGAAATAGATAACCTAGAATTTAATATCAGATATAGTACAATTAGAATAAATTATTACAAATAATTTTGCAGTATCGCAACTACTTTAGGATAAAATGATAGATTATGAATATTTAAAATATTGGAGACAAGATATGGAAGAAATAAGAATTTGGGTTTTTTGGTAATTTACAATCTCTAGCTAAATGCCCTAATTTTTCCACAATTATAACAAGTACATTCTTTTATAGATTTATTTTTTCTATATGGTTTTTTATATTTTTAATTTTTTACATAATATTTTTTTCTTGGTTTCTTATATTTATATTTTGATTTTTTGTATTTCTTATATTTCTTATGTCTTTTTCTTTTCTTATAATATCTTTCTTCACATTCAAATTGAGGTGCTATTTTATCTTTGCAACATGCTAAATTTCTTATTAATGTTCACTTGGAAACAATGGTTCTATGGCTCTTGCAACAACTTTACATGGTCCAGGAAATAGTGTAGGACCCATACCGAGTAGAATCTTTAATAGTTTGAATTGACATCCTACTTTGAACCCGCACTAGTGGTTTTAGTGGCAAAACTCTAGATTTTCCATTGATTTTGCTATGTAGTAGATGAGATGGTACCTGATACGTCATACGAATTCATTGAAAATGGTTTTCTTTGCAGTGATCTTGACAACAATATGAGTTATGGGTGGAATTTGTCATGAGTTTTATCCTGATTTTTCTATTATATTTGTCGTGAAGTTTGACATACCATAATCTTGCTTGTGGTAATATCTTATATGCCTAAATTATACCTCTCTTATGAGAGAGTAAGCAGTTGTCGTTAGATATATAACCCAATTAGGTTGGGGTCGAATCCCACAGGGAATATGGTATTAATCAAGGCTATTTTTGATTTAACCGGCTAATAGTTAAGAGTTCCCTTTAATTGGGGTTTTTATCAATCAAACAATTATTAATATTTCAACTAGCTTTAGCAACTCAAATTCAATATTTCAAATCAATGATGTAGTAAAAATAAAGTTGTGATCACTATGACTATTGATTTCTATTGAATAATAGTTGAAGCATTAGATTCTCATGACATGTGGGAAACAACAAATTATCATTATCGATAGTAAATCCAAGCGCCTTTCAACCTACTTAGATTCTAGATTTCCTAATTCCTTTTAACTTAGGAAATACCCTCTATTCACATTGATTTTATTTCAAGTTGATTAATTTTGTTACAACATTAATCATTAGATAGAAAGTTGGTCTGTCTAAATCTCCGTTGATAATTCACTTTCTTTAATTGATTTCTCAATTCAAGCAAACCAAACTATGGCTAAATCTATTATTTGTAACCAATAGAAACATTCATTACAAAAGAATTATCAAGATGATCCTACGGTAAATCGATTCTTCGCCAACTATTAAATCAATAAAACAATACTCATAGATCCCACAACTCCAGTTATGGGATTTAGTTCCTCATCTAATAGAAAGAGATAGTATAGAATAAATCCATAATTCAAAAGTAATTAACTTACAATAGATAGAATTGAAGATTGTTCTCTTCCAAGTTCAATGGAGAATTCCAAAAACTAAAATAATAATTCAAAAACTGAATTCAAACTTAAGAAACCCAAAAAATATAAAAACTGCTGTTGTGGAATAAGTTCAAGATGCCTAATGAAAACTTAAGATTTTCTGTAAATACCCATCACATTCAGAATTTGAAATTCAAAATCAATATATTCTGCATCATAGCTGATGACTGATAACGCTCAAACTACACTCTTGAATAGATGTAAGTGATCGTTGTCAATATAAAATTCAAGTAGGTTAGAGTCGAATCCCACAGAGAATAAGGTGTGAACTCAAGTCGTTTGCGATTTAATTCACTGATAGTTTAACGTTTCCTTAAGTGGGGGTTTAAGTTTCACAAATGATTGTTTGTCACTTTAATTTCGATATTTGTAACCAAGATTTTATGAAATAACCAAAATTATGTTCACTAGGGCTTACGGTACATAACAAATGCTAAAGGTGACTTACGATTCTCATGGTGGTTAGGATAACAAGCTATCTTTATCGATGATATGCTCAAATATCTCTCGACCTATTTAAGCGTCTAATTTCCTAATCCTCTCAGACTTAGGAAATCGCTATTCACTGCCCAGATTTTACCTCAGGTTAATCAACCTTGTTACAGTGTTGATTATTAAACGAAGTATTTTTGAGTCCCTGTTGATAATTTACTTCCTACTGTATATGATTTCTTTCTCAAGCAAATCAAAGTAGGTGTGTCTATTGTTTGCAACCAACAAATGTTAATTAAAATCTCAGAATTATCAAGAAATGCTAACAGTTATTAAATCTTGAGTGTTTAGCACATCATCATGACCTAACCCTAGATCCCATAATTCAGGTTAACGGAGTTTAGCCACTCATGATGCAAAGAAAGAAACACATAATTGAATTCATAATTAAGAAGATTAACTTACAGGGATGAATAATAATTAGTGAATCGTAGATTAGATCACAAAGAAAAATTCCCAAAATAGTTGTATTGTTCGAATCCAAAAAAAATAGAGAAAGAAAGATCGAAAAATATTCTCCAAGACTTAAAATATCAAACTCTTTTTTTTGAACACTGATGCTGATGAATGAATGAATAATCTTTCAAAAACCCTTAAACAAAGCTTTAAATAGTTCAACCTAAATAAGGAAATAAAATTAAAGTCACAGCTTTTCCTCAGAATAGACGACGACATCCGTGATAGCTTATCAAGAGTCTGACGGCTTATCACGGATGTCGTCAGCTCCTCTGTACTTTTGGCTTCTGTTGTCTAATGCTAACAATGACGTTGATGCCTTATCACCAACCTGATGGCTTATCACTGATATTGTCAGATCTTCTGTAATTTTGGCTTTTGCTGTCTAAGGCTGACGATAACGATGACGACGTATCAAGAGTTTGATGGCTTGTCACCAATATCGTCAAAACTTCATCTCAGCTTCTAAGTTCTGCCTAAGTCTGATGGAGCTCCTGATGCCTTATCACCATCTTGACATCTTATCACAAAATGTTATCGCAGCTTCTCTTCAACTCTCATTATCTGGTTAAGGATGATGACATTCATGATGGCGCATCACACTTTTGACGTCATATCACCAGATGTCATCACAGGCTTCAACTCATGCTTAAGTCTGACGACAACTGTGATAGCCTATTACAGGGATGACGACTTATCACAGGTGTCGTCAGCCATACTTCTCTTCAAATTTCTCCAGATCTTAACTTCTTTGCTTCCATTCTTATTGGTTCTCCATTCCATCAGCTTAAACTGTAAAATCAGACATAAACAAATCAAAAATGAAAAAAATTGCTTAAGACTTTACAATTATTCTTGGTTAAAGGTCTTAAATATGTTAGCAATTTCTCACACATCAACGACAAATTTGACGGCTTATCCACTTGTTGATAGCCTGCCAACTAAGTCGTCAGTTTGAGTCCTCAGCATCTATGTTCTGTGTTCATGTGATGACTTCTACTGTTAACCTATAAAAAGGTTGATGACTTATCAACCAAGTCATCAACTTGACTTTCTTAGCATCTATGTTCTGTTTTCTGGTGACGACTTCTACTGATAACCTATCAATAGGTTGATGACTTATCACCCAAGTCCTCAACTTAACTTTTTCAGCATATAGATTTTGTTTATGGGCAACAACTTCTTCGAATAACTTATCAACAGGTTGACGACTTGTCACCAAAGTTGTCAACTAAATCTCTTCAATACTTAGCTTCAAAATCACTTTTCCAAAAATGTTCTTTTTGTCATGGTTTTCATAGGTCTTATGCATCTTGAATTTCCCTACAAAATCATATGAAATACGATAAAAAAACAACAATAGTTACTTAGGAACTTATAATTATTTCAAGATAAAAGCCTTAAATGTGCTAACACAAAACTAGCACATCAACACCCTCAACTTAAAACACTTGCTTGTCTGCAAGCAACTAACACATGATTATGCACACAATAAGAGCACCAATGCAAGGAGTCGCACTTGTTTTCTTCATTTTGTACACATTAAAAAATATGTGATCTTTTTCTACCAAGCAAGATCAAGATTCCATACATATTTTTAAAGTGCAAATAGACAAACCACTACTGAAACTCAAAATATTTAATCAAATGTTCAGTGATTACCACTACCATTCACATGCCCTCACATAGAAGAAAAAAGTTCCTTACTCCAAATGTTTCATGTTTTTTCTAGGAACTAGACACTAAATCTCTCACTCTCAGAATAAAGTTTCAAATGTGCACTTACATGCCATAGGGTTGCCCTTACCATTCTGTTTGGGTTATATAGTAGTCAAACTAAGATCACTGCAGGGGTTTCTTTGCTTAAAATGAAGGCTTAAGTGCTGAAAAGGTCAATTTAGGATTAGTGACTTAGCCTCTCTTTGTTCATTTACACCACTCGGCTATAACTACTTATTCATTTGCATTCCTCTCACAATCCACTTTTGTGAATTGGTTTCCCTCCTAACATTCCCAATCACTGCCATTTGTTTATTTATTCATTTTTACTATTTTTTTTGGAATATGCCAACTTTCGTAACATCTTTTATACCTTTCAATCATTATCTTCTCTATTGTAGCCACCCTTAACTTAGGCAATTTGCCTGAGTTGATGTGTATAATGTCCAAAGGGAGAACTGGGGTTAAAATAAAGGTTTAACTAAGGAATTAATGAAAAGTGGTCTGGTGATGAAACAAAGAAAAATCTAATGGCTCAAAGCGGATCAATTACAAGCTTATGGGTTGTTGGGTTACTTATCAAAAAATGGCCTGCGATCATTTCTCAGATGACTACTTGCAAGCTAACAGAATGACTTGGGCAAGTTCTAGATGCATGCACACAATAAAAATATATTTATAGAAAAACCTCACTCTCTCATGGAATGGAATTTTACGGACATCACCAATTACTTAATCAAACCTAAGCTCAAGCAGGGAATGCTATATTTGCATACTTTCATAGACAGAAATGGTTTCCTATGCACCTAGCAATCAATCTCACAACCAAAAATTTTGATGGGCTCATAATTTCAAATCAAAATTTTCAAAATTATGCAATGCTACTCACTCACATCTACTCCTCATGCATACATAACACATAACTAAAAAGAAACAACAAATCCTAAACATGTCGGTTCCTAGATAGCGCTCAAGAGAATAGAACACAGACAATACAACCTTGAGGTTGAAAGTACCCCCACCCCACAAATAAAAGCATGCATTTCCCTTAATGCATTATTATTGAAACTTAATAACAAGGTTAAGGACATACCTGCAGTGCCTTAAGTGCTTATGTCATGAGTTGCTGACTGTGTGCTGCATCATTAGCAGGAAGAATATCAACAGTGGCATCAGGTTCCACTAATGCATACATAGCAGTGGTTGGTGGAGTAAAGAAACTCCCCACAAGGCTCCGAAGGTCTACTGGCAGAGGTTCCCACAACTTTAGGTCTCAGTGCTTCTTTCATTTGTTTTATTTTTCAGTCCTCTTCTGCTTGTCACTCTCACTTCTTTTTATCTTTTCTTTGCCTTTTTGATCAACTAGTTTATCTTCATAATCAACATCAATAACTGAGACTATACTCATTTCCTTTGGTTGCTTCATGGATTGACACACGTCAAAGCTAGCTTCTTTATTATTGAGCCTAAATTTTAGCTCATTCAGCTCCATGTCAACTAATACTCTCCCAGTTGCTAAGAACGGCCTACCTAAAATTATGGGTACCTCAAAGTCCACTTTTTAATCAAGAATTACAATGTCTGCAGGAAATATAAAATTGGACACCTTTAAAAGTACATCATGTAGAATCCCTACGGGTCTCTTTACCGACTGGTCATCCATCATTAGTCACATTGGTTCAGGATTTCATAAACCTAATTTCTTGAAAACCGCCAATGGCATAAGGTTGATGCTCTCTCCAAGATCGTAAAATGCCTTACCAAAGTAAAATGCTCCAATTGTACACGAGATAGTGAATGCTCCCAGGTCAGCTTTCTTATGCACTAATGAACTAGTAGCAATAGCATTACATTGATGAAGATTGTCCACAGGATCATATATAACTATCCTTTTCTTCGTCACGAGGTCCTTTATAAATTTAGAGTATCCCAACATTTGCTCTAATGCCTCGAATAAAGGCACATTCATTGTTAACTATTTCAGTATATCCATGAATTTGCTAAACTTACCCTCATCTGCTTTCTTCTTTAATCTTTGTGGAAATAGAGGTAGTGGATTTGGGATTCTAGTTAGAGAAAATTCTACCTCTTTTCCTATGCCTTGCTCCATATCACTAACCTATTTTGTCTTAGATGGTTGTTCCACTTCTGTACTCTTGTTTTCTAAACCTCCCAACTCCTAAGGCACTACTGGGATTCATCAACCATATCCTCATCTACTGCGACCTCATCAATATGAGGAGATGCTCCCAGACATGGACTAGATAACATCTTACCACTCCTAGTGGTAATATTCATACATGAACCGTCAATCCTCAGATTCTAAACTATATCACTTGGTATAGTCACACTCTTTCTTTGGTTGAATATTCTTGATAATTGGCTCATCTATTGCTCCAATTATTTAATAGATGTGGAGTATAAGTCAACTAACTGACCCATGGTCAACAAGTCACTCTTCATTTCCCTAACTCTGGCATCTGTTGACTCTAGTCCTTTCAATACTTTTTCCATTATATCCTCCATAGATAATTTCCTAGAATTGTTCACAGCATTATCACGGCTCCTAAGTGGTACATACAATCCACTTCTATAATTTTTATTCTTCTAATCTCCTTGATAGTTCCAACCTTGGTTTCTGTAACGACTAGATTTTCTAGAATTGAAACGTCACATGGTGCTCATGATCCTGAAAGACCACAAGCTAACCCTCTACTGATATCTATACCTGAGCAGTGCATAATATAGATAATAAATACGGAAACTGTCCATAAGGTTCAAACCATCTAAAAATACTCAAAACTGAAAAACTGAATATTGATACATTTGTCTGAAAAGCCTCTAAACTATCCGAACTGTGAGTTGATGGGATATGTCCCCAACTAACTCTGTATACTAAAAATAAACAAAATCTGATGTGATAATAAAATAAGGATCATCGTCGACTGAAGAGGACTCACTGCTACATCTACTGCTGCTGACTGGGAATAAGCTGCTAAGGGTACTCTGGATCTCATTTCTCTGAACCTATGGTGTCAAATAAAACACCATAGCGTAAATGAGTCCGTACGAGAATGTACTGAGTATGAAGATGAGGTAAGTCTAAATGTAAGGGCTTATGCATGAACAATTACTTAACTGAATAATCATGAGAATATTGAATGAGAATACATGCATGAATGCACAAATTATAACTGAAATCATCGTGACTCGAAATACTAAAACTCGGATACTGCTTCACCATCATCTAAACTCACTACTAATACTGAGCTACTAAACAACTTAATCTCTTGATATTGATAACCGCGTACTGGATCTAAGATCAGTCCTCTCTAGTGAGTGATCTCGAAAACTGATGTTACTGAAGTTGATTAACTGAATCTACTCACATCAATGACTGCACTCTAAACTTGCTACTCTCAGCTGACTGAATCAGAGATCAAACCTCTCTAACAGATGATCCCTGAATCTACTATCAATGACAAAAAGAGATTTTATCTGAGATAGAACCTATCTAGCGGAGGATTTCTGAATTTGATAGTGAGAATACTCAATTGAATCTGAGACTGAGATCAAGCCTATCTAACGGGTGATCTCTGGATCTGATAATGAGATTAATCAACTAAATCTGAGACTGAGATCAAGCTTATCTAACAGGTGATTTCTGGATCTGATAATAAGATTAGTCAACTAAATCTAAGACTGAGATCAAGCCTATCTAACGGGTGATCTCTGGATCTGATAGTAAGATTACTCAACTGAATCTGAGACTGAGATCAAGACTATCTAATGGGTGATCTCTGGATCTAATAATGAGATTACTCAACTGAATCTGAGACTGAGATCAAGACTATCTAACGGGTGATTTCTAGATCTGATAATAAGATTAGTCAACTGAATCTAAGACTGAGATCAAAACTATCTAACGGGTGATCTCTGGATCTGATAATAAGATTACTCAACTAAATCTGAGACTGAGATTAAGACTATCTAACGGGTGATCTCTGGATCTTATAATACTGATATTGAATATCTTTATGTGAGACCATGCCTATGTAGTGGGTGGTCCATGAATCAATGGAACTATCTGAGTTCCTTAATGAGATAGGTGACTGTATCTGACAGTCCTGATTTCTGAGTTCTACTCTGAAGATTGATACTGAAACTGTAACTGTGGGAGTTCTCACTTAACCGACATGCCCCGAATCTGAACTGGTGGGGTCCAACCTGTAACCCCAGCTGGAAGAGTATCAATACCGTGCCACGAGTAAAGACCTCTACTCTGGTCAAGCCTCTCTAACGGGTGACCTTCACAAAAAGTCAACCCTAAGGCAGTATAATAGAAAAGCCTTATTCTAACGGGTGACTCCTGCTCCTGTGCTGGCTACGCAGTTCTGATGTTTAGGGATTTCTCTTAATGACTCTGCCTCTCTAACGGGGAGCCACCATCCCTACACTCACTCGGTGCTAGCTTCTACTCCTAAATGAAAGACACTAAACTGAACTTAAACTGAGTTGAATCTGTTACTGATCATATTTCTTGAATGACCTGACTGAGTTATGCTGAATTCACTTGGTTTCGTATCTGACAAAATACTATTGAATCTCGTTATCTGACTGCATGATACTGAGTTCTGAACTGAATACTTGAATACTACTAGGTCTGAGCTGAGTACTGAACTGAGGCTAGAATACTAGCGATACTAAGATTATTGAGATTTTTGAGATTTTGTAAGTTTTGTATCTATCTAAGAGTACAGAGTTCTATAACTCACTAAGTTCTGAGAATCGTGGCTTAACTGAGATTATCGAGGAAACTGATACGGGCTCTAGACTGCAGCTAATTTGTCAGGTATAAATACCCCCAGGACTCGATAACATAAAATTAAAACATAACCATTCCTGAATAATCAAGACTATGGACATTCATTCACCATCACAATCACTAAAGCATATCTTCAAGTATTTAGAAATCATAAACATGTAATAGTATAGGGAGACATGCTATTGGCTCATACTCCATTCAACAAGGTCTTACATCAAACACTTAGCATGTATTAAAGTGTTAGCATGTATCGAAGAGCACATAATTGGGGAATTTCATGCTATCATATCACAATTCATTCACTAAGTCTTTTCAACAAACACTTGGCATGGATGAGCTTGCATATAATTGGGGATTTCTAGTCAATATGCTATAATGGCTTTAATTCCTCTACATAAGCATTTTATCAAACATATGGGGAGCATGCTTTGCTTATTCAACAATTTCTTCACTTAATTGACATGAACACATCACTTAACAAGAAACTTGAAGAGGTTTTATCATGAACATCACATGAATATCACATACTAGGGTCAAAGCTTGAAAATTCATAAACAAAACATGAATTAAAAACTCAATAATAGCACGAACATCAATTTCAACTCATATGAATCATGAAAACTCATAAATATAAGATCTTTGAAATTTAGAAAAGGGTTCTTGAGCTTCTTGGATGAAAGGGGCCCAAGAATCAACATTTGCATACCTTAGGGAAAAAAAGGGTTTTGATTTTGCAGAAACCCTAGTTTTTGATGTTGAAGATGAGAAATAAAGTTGTGAGCATTGATCAGATATAAATAGGGTCTGAAAAGAGTGGAAAAGTACCAAAAAGTCCTTTTAAAATTGACTTAAAATTACCGACTAGGGACTGCGACGGTTCAAGGGACGGTTCATCGCTAGTCTGATCGTCTGTCGGATCGTCTGTCGCATGTTGGTCAGAAAAAGAATACACTACCTTGATGTGACGGTCTCAGTGAAAATCCATTGCAAACTCGACTGTCCGTTAGATCGTCCATCGCACGTTGGCCAGGATGAGGCCACATTACCTCAGCAGCGATGGTCCCAGCGATGGTCCATCACAGTTTTAATGGTACATCATCCTGGAAGTTGAACTTAGGCTAGTCACTTACTTAGTTGCAACAGTCTAGGCGACGGTCTATCGCAAGATCGACGGTCCATCAACCCAGTCGTCGCACTTGGGCGGTTCCAACTACTTTCAGTAAAACAGCCATAACTTCCTCGTTCGATGCCAGATTTTGACAAAATTGGTATCGATGGAAAGCTTATTCAATGACCTACATGACAAAAAGTCAATATTAGTAAAATTCTACACGGTTTTAAATTTTTCTAATTTGGGAAGGCACTTCTCAATTTTTTAGGGCCAGATTTATGCTTCACTAAACACAGTCTAAGGCCACACTACGAGAGAATTTTGCAGGGTCTTATAGTTTCTTTGACCATCGGCTCAAAAACCCTCCTGGTTATGCAAGTATTTAGCCTCCTTCTCAGTATCTGATTCAGCTTCCCTACTCTGTGACCCCACAACTTTTACCTTTTCTATCTTGCATGATAGAAAATGTTTCATGAGCAGATCTATCTGGGTTTTTATGTGAGCCATATCCTGATTATGTTTCTTTTCTCTCCCACGTTGTTCTGCTAGCATTTCACTAAACCCAGTATTACTTGCTACCTCAGAAACTCTAGTATGCCAAGCTTTACTTGTCTTAGTCATTCGTTCTAACATCTCTGCAACCTCAGTAAAGGTGAGCTTCGTAAAAACTCCTCCTGCAGTATTATATACAATTGGCTTTGTAAAAATGTTCCCATCAAATATTTATTAGTCATCTTGTGGTTTGGGCATTGAGTCAACTTCTTTTTAAATCTCACCCATGTTTCATCCAAGGTTTCATTAGGTAGTTGCCTAAAGTTTTTGATCTCATCCCTCAACTATAACATTCTGAAAGACGAAAAGAACCTTTCTAGGAAAGCTCCTTTTAGTTGCCTCCAGTTTGTTATAGAATTAGGTGTTAACTTATTCAGCCACAGAGTTGCCTCCCCAGATAGAGACAGTGGAAATAATCTCAGATAAATGACATTTTTCCCCACTCTAGGATTATCAAATGACTTACAAATGTAGATAAAATTCATCAAATGCAGATTTGGATCATCACCAGGTAATCCACCAAAGAGTCGTTTTAAGTTAAGTAGATGGATCATAGTGCTGGTGATGTTAAATTTCACCCAGGAGCTAGTGGTGGTGGAATGATTGCTCTGGTAGCTCCAGCTCCATCTAAATCAACACCATCCTCATCATCTAGAGCAAAATGCACAACAGATTGTTGATGCATCCTACTTCTTGCTTGCTGCTTCCAATATGCTGGTATAACATTTCATGTATGTCACCTATTTGCAGGATCAACCAACTCATCATCACCCAAATCTTCATTGTCCGCATTGGGTACATGCCCTGGTGATCTAACATTCTATTGGTTAACTAATAGTGCCCAAGTGCACACGCAAGTGTATATGGTCTACCAAGTAGTAAAGTGGCCTAATTAAACCCAAGCAGCGATCCCACAGAGACTTGATTTAACAATGATTTAATTTTAGTTTACAGTCTAGATTAATTTAGTGCAAGAGTAACCAAAAAGAGTTTGGAAAATTGTAAATTAAAACTAAAGTAATAATGCATAAATAAAATACTTTTAACAATCAATGGAGTAAAACCCAGGGTTAAAGCGCTCCGAACAGTCATACTATGTTATTGAATTTCATTCAATAATTTGCTTATCTTGATTGTTGATTCGTAGGGTTAATTGGATGATCATGATTTCCCAACCTCTAATCTTTTACCTAATTTGGACATTACAACTACATCGTTGAGCGGTGATGTAATAATTTAATTAAGTTAATTAAAACTATTATCCTTTGTATGAATCAAGTAAGACATCTAAGTACATCCCTATCCTAGATGTGAAGTTTAATTTTTTATTTTATAAAATAATAAAAATCCAAACTTTATTTATTCCCTGTTCTATCTCCCTATTCCCTCTCCCGAGATCAAAAGGTTGACAATATATGTATTTTATGAGTGATCAATCCATAAAATAATTAAAACAAGAATAAACAAACAACCAAATATGATAAACAAAATTAATCGAAATTAATCCAAAATAATAGTAATTATGTTCTTGACTTTAACCTCGAAAAGAGAGTTTTTAGCCATTAATATTCATAATCATGATCGAAATATTTGAATACATGATATGAAAAATTAAAAGTTAAAATAAAATAATTAAACCTAATTAACGAAGTGGCAGCCACCAATTTCGTCCAAACCGTCACCACAAAAAATTCTCGTCCCCTTGTAACTCAACGTGTCCCACAAATATATATCTTCCAAATTTGTCCAAATCTAATTGTGTCCAGGTGTCCACGTGTCCAGCCCCTTATGCAATATGTATATAGATAATATTATATAATAATAAACCTAGTGGGATTAGGAGAAGTCAACAATGACAAGATTTCCCCACAACCTCTAATTGCGTGTCATGTCATACAATCCCACTCAGTGTACAATTATAATTCAATTTTTGCCATGCATGATTATAGTGACGCGAGGCGTTGCTGAATGCATCACTAAAACTGGCAGCACTGGGAATGTCGACGCGACACATCAATTTCGCGTTGTCTCACTGGAATTTGCTTCTAAAATTTTGGTTAAGTGTTGAATGTCCTATCCTTTGTCCTTGATTTTTGTAGTGTATTTCCAATTAAGTTTTGCCCTTTAAATTATCAATATATTAACGTATTCATCTCACAAAGCCTCCTACAATATCACACACCATAAATTAAAGATCAAAACAACACAATATTCTCAACGATGAATTAAAACAAAAGCTAAGATAAGACAAAGTCGCAATGATCTTCCACTTATTATTTCAACTCTTGACTTAATCAAATTAACTTTGCACATTACAAACAAGTTATTCCACACATAATTACACATTTAAAATATTTGAAATAAATTAAACACATTAGAATCTACCGAAATCAACTAGACACACACCAAGCTCAAGCTAGTAAAACTAGTTTTCCGACTTGAACTCTAAATGACTCATTTAAGTACAAACTTGTTTGAAAAATACTTTGGACATTGTAATCACATACTTGGACACTTAAATGCTAATTTATATCAATATGAACACATTAAGCACTCGAATCGCTCTCAAAACAAGGTGAAATAAGCTAGAATAATGATACAAAAGTGTATAAACCCACCTCAGATCATCACCCTACACTTATACTCTTGTTCTTCCTCGAACACTTAAACTCTTGTTCTTCCTTGAACAACTCTTTACTCTAAGCATAAAAATCTGAGATGACACTACACTTCTACTAAATGCAAGACACTCAAGCTAGTACTACAATGACTACATGGAATGCAAGTTTCTACACAAAGCACGTTATTTACACAATTGATAACTCAAGAACACTACTTCAAAACTTCCTAGCCTCAAGAATTGACTCACCTAGTTGGCAAACTCATGCTTATTATTCAATCAAGGACATAATACAAATCACCCACATTCATCAAACATGTGCCCCTCACAATAAGAGAGTTACCCATAATCACTCACAATAATGCAATTTATAGCACAATGGGTACAAGAATCAAATTACGCTCATTACAAGAATCAAATTACGCTCATTCTCACAAAGAATTCACAAATTACATACAATGAACCATAGGCTTGCCCTTAGTGTAATGCTTTACTAATATCAGAATGCTGAACTTAGGATCAATTAGGTCTTTTTCGGATTGTAATGTAGGCTAAGGGACGGGTAGAAACTATTTGAGAATAGTGACTAACCTCTCTAAGTGCGCTAATACACTACATTATACATTCAAAATCAATCTCCAACAATCAAATTACACCATTTTTATCTACCCTATTCTTTTATTTTGTCCCATCTCTTTTAAGCATTTTCACAAACACATAGTGGATACATAGTTTACTACCATAAGAATCAATTTTTTTCTTTTTCACAATCATGGAAATATTTTTAACATAAATTATATCATAACCATCCACCACACATCAATTATAAACCAATAACTATTATCTTGGGGCATCAATTTCATCTTTTTCTTCTTTAATTTCTCAAACTCCTTACTCAGTTATTTTTTTTTCAATTAGAGCACTTTGGAGATTTTTGGATCAAATTATGGTCTATCAAAGAAAGGATTAGGTTACTTATGTGGTTATCAAAGAAAAAGCTAAAGGCTCAATGGGGGTGAACTAGGATTATGCACAAGGGTAGGTCAAAATCAAGGTACAAACAAGACTATCAAAGAAATGCCTATATCATCTCCTAAATTCACACTGTTTATTTTGTTTCACACATACACCGGGCAAGTTATTGGCATCACATGAAACAAAGAATATACAAATACCTCACATGCACATGACAAATGCTCAACTCAATAGGATCATCATAGACTCCCAACCAAATAGTAGCATAAATTCAAAATTAAGCCACCAAGTATAAGAGTCACAAAAATGAGCTTAAGAGTCTTAAAAAATAGCAATTCAATCAATTCAACATGTTTTTACCAACAAACCCACTTGCATCATGTAATAAAAAATAGCACCAATCAATATCTCACTTATTCCTAACCTACAAATTTTTAAATTGAGCCAAAATTTAGAAATTTCTCCACTACACTTAAAAATCTACTTTGTTCCCAAAGTGAATTTACAAGTAAAAAGATAGAAATACTCCATAAGGCCTCTAGGCCTAGCTAGTAGGATATTTTGTATTCATGGGATCTGCGGGACCCCACACTTCATTTTTCCATACTCTTACTTAGGTTTTCGGTACTCAGACTTCCCATAAATCTGTGATTCAACAAAAAACAAAAACTACGTGAAGTTAAAAATAAAAAAAAAACTAAAAAGAAAACATACCTTAGCTTGGGTTGCTTCCCAAGAAGCACCTAATTTGTGTCGCGGCACAACCCATATCAATTTAATCATATTTCTTCACCGTTTTACTCCACTTTGGGAGCCATTTTTTCATTCATTTCAGACCTCTTGAGTTTGCTCTCTCAAGGTCACCATCTCTCTTCACATCAACCTTCATCATGTTGGGACATAGTGGTTTCATTTTAGGCCGCTCAATCAGGTAATTCGGAGAGGTCTTTAGTAGACTAACCACCCCACACTTTTCCCCTTCAATAACATTGATCATGTACAAATCTTTAACTTGAGGTGTAATTTTGGGTGCTTTGTATACATCAAACACTACTTATTCATCCTCTACCCTCATCTGGAGCGTGCCTTCTCTAACATTAATTAACGCTCCTCCGATTACTAAAAATGAATGCCCCAAAATAATATTCACCTATTCATCTACCTCAAAATCAAGAATAATAAAGTCAGCAGGAATAACAAATTTACCAATCTTAATAAGGACATCTTCAATTATTCCTTCCGGATAAACCATGGAATCGTCTGCTAACTGCAAAAGGTCGATATAAGCTTTCCTAAGCCCAATTTTTCAAATAGAGATAGGGGCATCAATTTTATTCTTTCCCTCAAGTCACTCAGTGCATGGACCGCTTTATTCCTAATTTGAATAGGGATAGTAAATTTCCCTTGATCTTTTAATTTCTTGGAGTTTTTTATGTCATTACCGCACTACACTCTTCAGTGAGTGTTATTGCTCCCCCATCTTACAATTTCACCTTTTCACCACCACATCCCTCAATTACTTTGCATACTTAGGCATACTCTGCAAAATATCTAGCAAAGGTAAGTTAATATGAAGCTCTTTGAATGTATCAATGAACTTTTTGAATAGGGCATCCTCCTTTGATTTTATTTACCTTTGAGGGAATGGGAGTGGTAGTATCTTTTTCTTCTCTAGTTCAATATCTTTTTCTTTCAAGTACTCAGAATTCCTTGAATGTTCAGCAACACTGTCATTCAAGCTCTACCTCTTGATGTCAGTAACACTTTCAATTACCTGTTGGGTCAACACATTTGTATCTACCTCTTTTGTTTCCTTGGGAGGCTCTCCTTGAAGCTCTTTACCACTTCTCAAAGTTATTTTCATAACCTGCTTTTGATTTTCTGTATCTGCTGGAAACCTACCTTGTGGTCTGGCATTTAGTTTTTGTGATAATTGGACCATTTGCAACTCTAAACTTCTTGTAGTTGCTTGCTGATTCTTCAAGTCTATAGCAAACTGTGTCTAATTAGCTAGGATCTGTTTCAATATCTCATCCGTGTTGCTAGTTAACTGATTTGATTGGGCCTGAGGCTGTGGAGTGTTCCATGGCTGATTTGGTGGTTGAGTCTGCCACTTCATGTTATAGGAATTACTATAATTTGGCCTTTGAGCATTACCTACGTACATCACAGATTTTGAATTTGAAGCGCACATAACTTCTGAATGGCCATAATTTTTGTATACCTCACACCAACTTGCAGCTTATTGGATAGCATTTACTGTGGCTACAGGTTGTACTACTCCCAACTTCATAACGCTGAAATGAGTGTTGATTAAATTTTGTAAGGCAGAAACTTGTGCTAATAAGGCTATGAAATGGTCCACCTCCAATATTCCCATAATTCTTTTTGTGGCATTTCTAGAATTTGAATGCCAATCTGGATTTCCTTGTGCTATGCAATTCAGCAATGTGTACAACTCATCATAATTTAGCTCCAACGCTTGACCACCTGTGGCTGAATCTAGCAAAATCTTCATATTGTGATCAAGAGCTTCTACAAAAATATGAGCAAGTACCTCATTCGACTGTTAGTGATGTGGAAAATTGTGAAAAAGAGACATGAAGCATTCCCAAGCATGATAGAGGTTTTCATCAGGCTTCTGTTTGAAGCTCACTATCTCACTACGAAGTCTCGCTGTCTTGCCTGATAGAAAGAATCTGATGAGGAACTTTCTGGCTAAGTCATCCCATGATGTGATTGAATTGACCGGCTCCACATTCAACCATCTTTTATCTTCCCTTAAAAGTGAATGGGGAAACAGTGTCAGCTTCACATAATCTAGAGTCACCCTAGTCGGAGTGTAATGACCCATATTTTTCCTAACTTAAATTCATTCCTAAAATGTTAAGGGATAGATTCCAAAATAAATAATATTATTCCATGTGGAATTTTAAAAATTTTGACTTTTCATTATGTGAAAAATTGAATAAGCTTTCAATGGATACCAAATTCGCCTAAATCCGACACTCGGTGATGGAGTTATGACATTTTTAAGTTGACAGTGTGTCACCTGAACTCTCAGCGCATCGCGGAGCTAAGAAAATTGACAGTTGTCAAATTCCAGTGAGACTCCGCGATCCCACCGTGTTGCGGAGGAAACCTATTTCACATTTGTCAATTCCAGCAAGCCTACGCGATAGTGACGCGTCGTACCAGTGGCCAAAATGGCAAAAATTATAGGGCATTGCGATAGCTCTGCGTCGCGAAAAAATCCAAGTTCCCACTCGTCCTTTTCCCAATGAGCCACCATGATTGTGGCGCATCGTGGTGGCCACCCAAATCAGAAAAATCCTACATTTTCAGTTCCGTACACAAGTTTAAAGAGGGCATTTTGGTCAATTCCCAAGCCCTCAGTCCGTCCAAACATAAGATTTAAGCCTATTCTAAGCAATTTAGGCTTATATTCATCAATTTTCTCTCAAACAAAAACCCCAGCGTTCAAAGCTGCTTCTCCAAGAAAGCTTAAGATTGAGGATTCCCAAGAGCAAGATAATCAAGAATGCATCTTCAAGAGCTCAAATAGGAATCAATAATTCGATATTCATCGTCTAATCATCAATCAAGGTATGTGGAGTTATGAACAAGAATGCTCGATTCATTCTTTTGCCCAAAACTTGTTTTAAATTACAAAGTTATTGATTTTATATGATTTTCTTTGGAATTGAAATTAGGGTTCATACTCAATGTTGCCATTTACAAGATTATGAGATTTCAAGTGAATTATAGGTTGAATTACATGTCTATATTCATATTTTCATGCTTAAATTTAGAAATTTCCAGATTTGAGATGAATTATCATTGACTTTATTATCGAGCATGATTACTATGATATTTTGACATGAGTTTGATATGTGGGTTTTAATCCTCAAGTTTATATGTTGAGATTTTGAGAAAAGATGATGCTTTAAGCATCTTATTATTAGATTATTTCATAGATTTTCAGTAAAGCTTTGATATTTCGATCATCAGATTAGCTATGGAATCCACTTTACAGATTATTATAGATTAATGAACTCAGAACATCTTTCTTTACATATTTACTCAGATGAATGCATCATTGGTTTTAGAAAAACCCTTATGCTAGTTTTTAAGTGAATTTCCAACAGAATGAGCGTAGCAAATAAAAAGGGAGTAGTATTTAGCACCAAGTGGGAATTGTGGATTTAGTGCATCCTACTTTCATAGAACTACGTAGCCAATGCAGGTACAGATTATCATATTATTCCCATTTAGCTTCTATATGGGTAGGTTATACTCCCTGGCAAGAGTATGCACCTCTCCCCAATGTGAGACTTCTTTTTTAGAAGGACGAGACGTTGGACTCCATGTATCTCGCATGATTTATGTCGGTTAAGAGAACCTCCCTTCCAGAATAATTTTTCCCTATAATAAGCTTTTCAGAATAGTTTTAAAGTATCTCCCTTCAGATAAAGTATTTTCCCTAAAGTTTTAAAGCTTTCAGACTATAGATTCTAGAACAGAAAGAGTAACAGAAAAGCTTTCAGAAAAACTAAGTGTTAAGCTCACAAGCTTTACTCAGATTATACTTTATAGAAAGATATTAACTACAGTTTTTAGCTTTCAGATTTCAGATTTAGAGTAAGTCCTTTCTACACTTAGACAGTATGTTTTAAAGGGAGAATACAAGTACAACTTTTAGAACTAAATGTTATGACTCACTAGATTTATAAAGCATGATTTGCTTCTCATGATTATTATTTTCAACATTTCAGATAATCCAGCTTATGTGAGTTATTTACATTTAGCATGCATTGTTTTGTAAATTATGATGATGAGATGACGTTTCTACTTATGCATTCTCCCCCATATACTCAGTACATCCTCAAAGTACTGATCCACATATATGTCTATGTGCTATATTGTCTCATAATGTAGGTGTTAGCTCAGTTGTAGCACGTATACTATATTTAGATAGTTTGCAGATCCTAGCCAACAGATGACGAGTCCTCAAACTTCGGGGACTTTAGTTAGATGTTATTGATGTACTTTATTTTCTTATTCATTTGTATTGATTAGTGATAGTTTAAGTCACATCCCACCTATCTATAATCAGTATAGTAGAGGCTTCACAGATATCAGTTAGAGTCGGTTATGTATTTTCAGTATCTCTTTCAGACTTTATCAGAATGTAAAAGTTATATTGATATTGTATTTTTCCCAGATTCCGTCATTTTTATGTTTTCGCATAGTAAACTCAATCGTTTTATGTATATCATTCAATTGCTTATGAGTTATGCCAGTAGAAGGTTTAACTTGGGATTACTTGTGGTCCTAAGCACCGTGTGACATCTCAGGATAGATTTTTAGAGAATTACACAGAGTGAATGTATCACTAAGCTCAATGAAGGTCTGCAAGTGGACTTGTGGATCCTCATGTGAAAGCCATGCAAACTGTCCCCTGCTAATAAGAAGTTGCACCATATTATATTTCAATTCGAAATTCCCCCAGTTGCCAGTCTTTAAATTGCGGAAGTCAATTTCGTTGGAAGTGGCACTTCCACTTCCCTAACCTTTCTACCAGCTGCTTGTTGTTCAGCCATAGGAACAGTATACCCTTGGTCTTCTTGGATTTGAGGAATTCTAGGAAGAAGGATTGCTTCTCTCCTGTGTTGATGGTAAAGTTGCTTAAGTTCCGGGCTTGGTTTTACCAACTCCCAATCCCCCTTGCCAGCTTATAAACTTAGAAACCTATCTCCTGCAAACACAAAAATAAGACCAAGTGTAAAAACACCAAATAAATCTAAAAGTAAAACTAAAACAAACAATTTTCAAAATGCAAGTCCCCGATAAAGGCGCCAAAAACTTGACAACGCCCAAGCGCACAAGAAAGTGTATGTGGTCTACCAAGTAGTTAAGTGGCCTAATTAAAGCCAAGTATCAATCCCACAGAGACTTGGTTTAACAATGATTTAATTTTAGTTCACAGTCTAGATTAATTTAGTGCAAGAGTAACCAAAAAGAGTTTGGAAAATTGTAAATTAAAACTAAAGTAATAATTCTTAAATAAAATACTTGGAACTATCAATGGAGTAAAACCTAGGGTTAAAGCACTCCGAACAATCATACTATGTTATTGAATTTCATTTGTTAATTTGCTTATCTTGGTTGTTGATTCGTAGGGTTAATTGCATGATCATGGTTTTCCAACCTTTAATCTTTTACCTAATTTGGACATTACAACTACATCGTTAAGAGATGATGTAATAATCTAATTAAGTAAATTAAAGCTATCATTCTTTGTATGAATCAAGTAAGGCATCTAAGTACATCCTTATCCTAGACGCTAAGTTTAATTCTTTATTTTATAAAAGAATAAAAACCCAAACTTTGTTTATTTTCATATTCTATCTCCGTGTTCCCTCTCCCGAAATTAAAAGGTTGGCAATATATGTATTTTATGGGTGATCAATCCATAAAATAATTAAAACAAGAATAAACAAACAACCAAATAAGATAAGCAAAATTAATCGAAATTAATCCAAAAAAGTAGTAATCATGTTCTTGACTTTAACCCCAAAAAGAGAGTTTTTAGCTACTAATATTCATAATCACGATCTAAATATTTAAATACATGATATGAAAAATTAAAAGCTAAAATAAAATAATTAAACCTAATTAACGACGTGGCAGCCACCAATTTCGTCCAAACCGTCACCACCAAAAATTCTCGTCCCCTTTTAATCCAACGTGTCCCACAAATATATATCTTCCAAATTTGTTCAAATCCAATTGTTTCCAGGTGTCCACTGTCCCTCATGCAATATATATATATATATATATATATATATATATATATATATAAATAAATAATATTATATAATAATAAACCTAGTGGGATTAGGAAAAGTCAACAATCACAAGATTCCCCCACAACCTCTAATTGTGTGGCATGTCATACAATCACATTCAGTGTACAATTATAATTCAATCTTTGCGGTGCTTGATTATAGCGACGCGATGCGTCACTAAAACAAGCAGCACTGATAATATTGACGAGAGACATCGACTTCGCGTTGACTCATTGGAATTTGCTTCTAAAGTTTTGATTAAGTATTGAACGTTCGATTTTTGTCCATGCCTTTTGTAGTGTATTTTCAATAAATTTTTACCCTTTAAATCATCAATATATCACCATATTCATCTCACAAAGCCTCCTACAATATCACACACCACAAATTAAAGATCAAAACAACACAATATTCTCAGCGACGAATCAAAACAAAAGCTAAGATAAGGCAAATTCACAATGATCTTCCACTTATTATTTAAACTCTTGACTTAATCAAATTAAACTTTACACATTACAAACAAGTTATTCCGCACATAATTACATATTTAAACTATTTAGAATAAATTAAATACATTAGAATCCACCGAAATCAACTAGACACACACCTAGCTTAAGCTAGTAAAACTAGTTTTTCGGGAGTTTTTCGAGTTGAACTCTAAATGACTCATTTAAGTACAAATTTGTTTGAAAAATACTTTGGACATTGCAATCACATACTTGGACACTTAAAAGCTTATGTATATCAATATGAATACTTTAAGAACATGAATTGCTCTCAAAATAAGGCAAAATAAGCCAGAATAATGATACAAAAGTGTATAAAACCACCTCAGATCATTAACTTGAGCATTAGCCAAAGCGGCTAATCTTTAAGCTTCTTGTTGGTCAGCCATTCTCCTGATTAATTGAGGTTCTGTGTTGACAGGTAATAATGGTTTTCCCGACCTTCTGGTTCATGGCATGTACAACAAAGAGCCTATGATGATAAAAGACAATAAATAAAAGTAAAATTAGGAAACTTAACTAAGAGTCAATTATCACAGATATACTTAATTGACAATCATATTCCCCAACAATGGCATCAAAATTTGATACACCTAAATTACACCTCTCTTATGAGAGAGTAAGCAATCGTCGTCAAATATATAAACCAACTAGGTTGGGGTTGAATCCTACAGGAAATATGGTGTTAATCAAGGCTATTTGTGATTTAATGGACTAATAGTTAATAGTTCCCTTTAATTGGGTTTTTTTTTTTATCAATCAAACAATTGTTAGTATTTCAACTTTTTTAGCAACTCAAAGTCAATATTTCAAATCAATGATGTAGTAAAAATAGAGTTGTGATCACTGTGAGTATTGATTTCTATTGAATAATAGTTGAAGCATTAAATTCTCATGACATGTGGGAAACAAGAAATTATCATTATCGATAGCTAACCCAAGCATCTTTCAACCTACTTAGATGCTAGATTTCCTAATTCTTTCGAACTTAGGAAATATCTCTATTCACGCTGATTTTATTTCGAGTTTCTTAATCTTGTTACAATATTAGTCATTACATAGAAAGTTGGTCTCTCCAAATCTCCATTGATAATTCACTTCCTTTAATTGATTTCTCAATTCAAGTAAATCAACCTATGGCTAAATCTATTGTTTGTAACCAATAGAAACATTCATTACAAAAGAATTATCAAGATGATCCCACAGTAAATCGAATCTTAGACAACTATTAAATCAATAAAACAATACTCATAGATACCACAACTCCAGTTTGGGATTTAGTTCCTCATCAAATAGAAAGAGATAGTATAGATTAAATCCATAATTCAAAAGTAATTAACTTACAAAAGATGGAATTGAAGATTGTTCTCTTCCAAGTTCAATGGAGAATTCTCCAAACTAAAACAATAATTCAAAAACAGAATTCAAACTTAAGAGACCCAAAAATGTAAAAACTGTTGTTGCGGAATAAGTTCAAGATGCCTAATGAAAACCTAAGATTTTCTAGAAATACCCATCACATTCAAAATTTGAAATTCAAAATCCATATATTCAGCACCATAGCTAACGACAAAGTTGACGGCTTATGAACTTGTTGATAGCCTGTCAACTAAGTTGTCAGTTTGAGTCCTCAGCGTCTATGTTTTATCTTCAAGTGGCGATTTCTACTGATAACCTATAAAAAGGTTGATGACTTATCAACCAAGTCGTCAACTTGACTTCCTCAGCATCTATGTTGTATCTTCTGGTGACGACTTCTACTGATAACCTATCAACAGGTTGACGACTTATCACCCAAGTCATCAACTTGACTTCTTCAGCATATAGATTTTGTCTATTGGTGACAACTTCTTCTGATAACTTTTCAATAGGTTGACAACTTTTCACCAAAGTCGTCAACTAAATTTCTTTAACACTTAGCTTCAAAATCACTTCACCAAAAATATTCTTCTTGTCATGGTTTCATAGGTTTTCATGCATCTTGACTTTCCCTGTAAAATCACATGAAATACGATAAAAAACAATAATAGTTACTTAAGAACTTACAATTATTTCAAGCTAAAAGCTTTAAATGTGCTAACACAAAGCTAGCACATCAATATCAACCACACAAACACCATAAAAGATGCTACACTATGTCAAGCAGCTCATTTACCCATAATCAAAGCATCATCAAGAAATACTCAAGCCCCCCACACCCCCATCCCTTAATAAGGCTCCAGAAGCCTAAATATTTTGTTTCGCAATCACCACGTGATGAATAAATCTTGAGAACCTCTTTAAAGATAGCACATGTTTGGACAACCCTTAACCCCTAGATGCATTTTTCTTATTTGATAATGCCTTGGCCTCTAGATGCATATACCCATTAAGATGTAACTATATGGATATATTCACTATACAATATCCTTTACTTTAAATATCATCACACAATTAATACTTGTATGGAAAAAAGTTCAAAAGAGAAAGTATATACAAATTTGCAAAGACATTAAAAACAAAAAAGAGATACAACTTGCTTGGTCCACTTTTAACAATGCTATACATGAAAATATAGGTATGTGTAGCCTAACATAATTCTCCAACCAAGTTTTAGGCATAATCTTGAGAAAATATAGTTAGATAAATAACCAAGTAAAATAAGTACTTACTTGGTCAGCAAAATAAGCTAGTGTGTCATTCAGTTGAAACGGACGAGGCCGTATGAGGGATATGTGATTGTTGAGTAGCAAAGAATTCTTGGATTTTTTAATTTATTCCATCTCATCTTCTAAGGTTGACAAGCGATCATTCAAGAATTTGTTTTCCTCAATTAAGGATTTATTGTCCTCTCAAGTTAAACGTTGAGCCGACAGTAATTCAGCCTTTAAAGAAGTGCCCCTTTCATATCTTTCTCCTTTAGTCTACCACCAAAGAAAATACATGACTATGATTTTGAGGTCCAAAACATTTTTCTAAAATATATCTATTTTAAGTAGAGATATCTCAGCTTTCACAATTTCTTTGATCTGGGCCTACAAAATTTATAAATTTTTTTTTTTATCAGAACCCATAATAACTTTAAGAAATTTACATATTCAATTTAGCAAACGCACATGTTTTTCAATTGCTTTAGGTTCGACATGCTTGTTGTCTTTCTTACGAGTCTTATAAAAAATAGTCCCAAAATCTCGAGGATTGCCATATTTTCCACCTTTTACATCAAAGACAAACATGTCAAAAATACCTCATAAGTATTTTCTTTAAGAAATAATTTTTGATACTACCTGCTGATAAATTATCTCTCAAATAGGCTTGCTACAAATATGATGAAGCATTGTCAAATTAGCTCAGTTAGCTGTATTCCTTCTGTTTCTCGCTTGTATTCTTAAACAATAAGCTTAACATCTATTGAAATGTAATTTCTGAAATTGCGTCAACAAATAAAGTTTATAGGGAAACACTAATAGGTAATACAGAGAAACATATACAAAACCATTGGATTTTTTAGAAAAAAAAAAAAGTCACTCCACATACAATTATAAAGCAAGTAATACAGAGCTACAAAATGGAAGTTTAAAGAAAAAAGTTGGAATGCAAGTTTTCAAACTAAAAGTTTTATATTCTTTACGAGAAGTACCTAAAATTTTTGGAACAAAAATGGTCCTTAACTAACTACTCCAGTCCTTCTTCTCTACTCTCTTTGGTTTAAACTTAAGAGCCTGTACCATTGACTTATTCTGCACATACTTACTATGCATGTGTCCTCTTCATTTGTTCCACAACTCATTGATCCATCCAAAGATATTATCACGATGATCATTCGTGTCATCAGTATCAAATTTATCCTACAATAATCAATACACAAAATCAGATAGAACGAAACAAAAAAGGTCCAAATGCCATTCATACTATCGACTACATTTGTTACCTAAATAGCTGCCCACATGTGATCCAAATTTTGTTTCTTAATATCACTCCATGATGATACTACCAATGGATACATGTTACTATCACAGATTAATTTTCTCAAGTATCTCAAAAATAAATTGCTATTTTTCCAACTATTCGTTTATTGTAAAAGGTTATTTTTAGCTTCTGAACGACTTCAAGTGATGAAAATTCCTTACACTTGTTGCTCTCTCGAACACTTTTTACCTTTCTAGGGTTAGATGATTCTACGACAACTTAATTTGATAAGAACTATACTAATAAAATTCAATTCTAAAAATTTAATAATACATGAATTCTAAAATATCACACCTATTTCAGCAGTTTGGAAGGGTTTCATAACTTGGTCAATAGACGGAGGCAATGAAATATTGGTTTGCATGTTCTCCTTATTAAGAATCAGAGGATTATTATCCATTGATCGCATTCCTTGATTAGATCTGATATTATTCTTAAAAACCCCTATGAAGGAACACAAAGATCTAGGTATTAGATCCCATATTATTCTTAGAAACCCCTAACAAGGAGAAAATAATTGTATGATATGATGAAAGTGGACAAATACTGTGCAGATTTGGAAAAACTCTTATAAACCCCTACGCTAAGCATGATGTGATAAATGTGGAAAAATTCTCAACAGGCTTGGAAAAACTTACTTTTTCAACCTCTTTGGGGAATTTCTTAACTTGATTAGTATATGGAGGAAATGGAGTATGAACTTTCATATATGTTTTCTCAAGAACCACAGAGTTCTTACGTATCACTCCCATTGACTAAAAGACATGATAAAGTTTTTAAGTCCTTCTTTTAGTCCCTTCCCAATAGACCCTAGAGAAAGCAAATCATATTACTAATACTTAAGTTACATATGCAATAAAAAACTCAACAAATTTGAAAAAAAAACTCACTTGTTTCAATGTCTTCGGTGCATTGCATTACTTGATTAGTCAATGGAGAAAATATAGTATGAACTTGCATATACCCGTTCTCAAAATCCATGGAGTTCGTACGTATCGTTCTCATATCTTGACTAGAAGACATGGTAAAGTTTTTTAGTCCTTCTGGTCCCTTCCCCAAAGTACGTAGAGAAGAAAATCATATTACTAATACTTAAGTTATATATGGAATCAAAAACTCAACAAATTTTTAAAAAAAAAACTTACTTGTTTTAACCTCTTTGGTGCATTGCTTAACTTGATAAGTCGCTGGAGAAAATGGAGAATGAACTTGCGTATACTCATTCTCAATAACCATGGAGTTCTTACGTATCGTTTCCATTCCTTGACTAGAAGACATGATAACATTTTTAAGTCCTTTTGGTCCCTTTCCAATAGCACCTAAAGAAAGCAAATCATATTACTAACATTTACGTTATCTATGCAATCAAAAACTCAACTTTGAAAAAAAAACATACTTGTTTCAAGCTCTTTGGTGCATTGCTTAACTTGATTAGTCTATGGAGAAAATGAAGATGAACTTGCATATACTCGTTCTCAAGAACCATAGAGCTCTTACGCATCGTTCCCATTACTTGACTAGAACTCATGATGACACGACCCAAACTTCGGACCATGTCGTATGGGTACCTCAAGCTCACATGAACCAGAGGTTACCCAATAACCTGACCTAATCATCTTAACATAACATAGCAGTCAGAGGAAATCCAACTCACAAATCAGAATAGCAGAAATAATAACATAAGTCAAAAATATATTCATTTTAATAACTACGCCCAAGTTCACAGTAGTTCATAACACCTCTATACAAAATCGGAGTCAATAAGTATATATGTCGGGACAAGCCCCCAATGATAGGCAAACCAAGTTTTGAGAGACTAAGTCTGAAGATAAGGACTAAGAGATGACGCCTTCTGAAGTAAGGAAGCTCACCACTTCAAGTCACAGCATGAACTGCCTTGATCTACAAGTCACTATGCGGGAAAAGAAGAAGAAGCTTCGGGACCTACTTATGTTGGGACGTAGCATTCGGAGATGGTTAGGATTGGAACTCTAGCATGTAACTCAAGGATAAAGGAAAAATAGTACATTTATTCAAATTCATGTCGATCCATCATAGGCGATCATGTTCACATAAGAATAGGCATATTTACATATAGTGACACAATGAGTCAAATCGTGGAATAAGTCATGATAGACATTGGTGATACATTCATTCATGAAACAGGGGGTGATGGACTACCAACCTTGTACCCTTATATTTTAGACACCATTAGCTTCTATGATACATTAAACAAGAACCTCAAACCAACCATCTTATATGGTAAGTGGAGCGGACCTCGAACCAGTGGTAAGTGGACTTGGGGACCTCCAACCAATATTAAGTAAACTGGGGCCATGAACCAACATATCTCATATGGTAAGTGGACGGGACCTAAACCAATGGTAGGTGGATTTGGGGACCTCCAACCAATGGTAAGTGGACTAGGGCCATGAACCGACACATCTCATATGGTAAGTGGATAGGACCTTGAACCAATGGTAAGTGGAGTTGGGGACCTCCAACCAATGGTAAGTAAACTAGGGACACGAACCGACACATCTCATATGGTAAGTAGATGGGACATCAAACCAATGGTAAGTGGACTTGGGGACCTCCAACCAATGGTAAGTGGACTAAGGCCACTAACCGATACATCTCATATGGTAAGTGGACGGGACCTCGAACCAATGGTAAGTGGACTTGGGGACCTCCAACCCAATGGTAAGTGGACTAGGGCCATGAACCAATACATCTCATATGGTAAGTGTATGGGACCTCAAACCAATGATAAGTGGACTTGGGGATCTCTAACTAATGGTAAGTGAACTAGGCCCACAACCCTCACTTCTCTGCACACATACTAGCACCCATTCAATTCATCACATAGGGACTCAACTCAACTCGAGGAATTCAATCCCTTAAGGCCACACATCAACACATAGTCAACCACAGAGTCTTTACTGGACCATTTGGCCATTGCTCACATAGATAGGCCCAAGGCCTTAGTTCACAACACAATGCAAGTTCATTCATAGTCATATAGACTCTTACCAACAATCATTCATACTAATTAATCTTATACTCACCTTTTATTCAAACAAAATTTGAGTTCATCCCTTAGGTACTATAACCATTTATTCAACCAATCATCAAGGATGTGCGTTTAGTCCTCCTGTAGCCAACAAGGCCTTTACGAAAAATTTACCAAGCATTCATATTCCCGTTTTAGATCATTTATCCAATTCAACATTATACATGATCACATGGTCCTCATGGGAGACTTCATTTCTAAACCATTTCAATAGGCCAATACCTTCATTCAATTCATTACGTAATTCAATTTGTGGTCCTCAAAACCCACAAAACTATTCACAAGTTATTGGAAATTTTATACCACAATATCACCACACTTAGTTCCATACATAATTCAAGTTATGTTCATCATGACCCATACAAACTATTCGCCTTTCACTAGCAAGTTTACACCACCTCCTTACCATATGTAGGTCCAACACACAACTCAAGTTTATTTTTATGCTTAAGGTTTTAACCCCTTATTAGTCATTGACCCAAGAATATAATGTATTACACCATATATGGCTCACAATACTTTTACAACATCATTTATCAATCAATCATACTCATTTGGACCATTATCCTAACTCAATATACTATCAACATGTAACTAGTTATTTCACTTATACATTTTCACAAACACCTTGTGTGCATACTTTTAATAAGGTCATTTTCATGGTAGAAATCATAAAACTATTTTTCCTCAAGACCCTCATGTTAAAAAAACATATAACAAGAATCCACATATGCAATCTACCATCCATAACATGTATCAACAGAAATATAAGCAGGATTCATCATTATTCATTGTTAGGTAACAAAACCTTTTTCATTTTATTCAAAATCGCCATGTACACTTACAAATTCAAGTATGAAATACATAGGTTTAGATTTATTTTAAGATGGGAAGATATACATGCCTCAAACAAGATGACACACCAAAAATCTTAACTCCTTCTTGCCACTAGATGAGGTCTTTCCAAACCTTAGCCTCCAATCTTGTTCCAAGAACCTTTATGAGTGTTTGGAATGTTTAAGTCTTCCCAATGAAGACATGGGAGGCTACCAAGACTTATATAAGTCAAGGACTTAAGGTTTTAGGGAAGGGAATAACCAAAAGGTCCTCAGTTAAATGATGGAAAACACACACATGCAGGGGTACAACTCCCCTTCACGGTTTACTTGGCAATTGTAACCTAGGGTATAAGTGGTACCCCAATTCGCACCCAAGGCTTACCCTAGGTCAACCACACTAGTTAGGGTACGACTAGGCACCCTTGAGTCGTATCCTAATGGAATGACTCGTGACCTAACTGGTATAGACCATGCGTAACCAAACCAGTCCACTCTAGGTTAGGTTTCACTCCATACGGTTAGGCAACTTATGACTCGTGAGCTTGGTTACGACCAAGGGATGACCTTGTCGTATGAAGTATAGTATGTTACCTTAATATAATTCTTAGGATACAAAAGGGGAGGGCATGGTAGATATGAGTCATGACCTAGGGTATGACTCAATCAACCCCACCATATCCACTCTAGAGATAAAAAGTTTGATGTTTTCTCAAGGGTTCAAGTCTAGGTGCTTCACTTCTTTCCCACTTAAGATCATTTGTCTATGAAGGAAGGGTAAATCAAGCATACACATAGTTTAACACACAAACATGCATCATGGCAACATTTACACAAGTTAAAAACAACACACAACAAGGATACAACACAACACATATCATGACCATTGCCAATCAGCTAAAATTTTTTGCAAGGCCACATTCTTGGGTGTTTGACATGGTAGAGTTTGTAAGTACTTTTCCTCGCCTTTTCCCAATAGAAACAAATGTGAAGTTGTATGAGCTTAGTATTTTAACGTTAATATGGAAAGTGTAACATTACCATATAGTTTTACTCCTAAAAGTATATGGTTATGACACAACTCAAACCAGGGCCTAGTCATGTCATGCATCTCAAGTCCAATCAAGAATGGAGACCACCCCTAATACCCAACCGTAACCACCCTACTCCCTATGTCAAATGGATTTTGAACATATAACAAGATTAAAAAAATAATATTTCAAAGACATTAAACAAAATCTATAATCACAATCCAACAACTTTAACCAAATATCCAACCGGTGCCAACCCTAATGCCATACCAATACCAAGGCTGACACTAATACCGATACCGCCCATGCCCATAGTAGTCTGACAAATTCTCTAACCAGAATCAAAGAGCATTTGGTCGGGACATGCCCCCGACCATAGAAAAAACCAAAACTAATCAAATAACAAAAATAAAAAAAAAGTCCATAGCAGGAAATGGAGCCTTCTAGAGTATGGAAGCTCACCACTTCAATTTGATTCAAAGCTTTCTTCGAATCCAAGTCACTGAGTAGGAGGAATGGTAGTATGACTGAATCCTGCATCACGTGGGGATACAAAACTAGAAGACGGTTAGCTGGATAAATGCTAGCATGTGACTCATGGATAAAGATAAAATAATGCCATTATTTAAAACCAAATCAAATAGTCATATTCAATCACACCTATACATACATATCATGTCGTGATAGGAAATTGAGTTTAGCATAAATTTTAAACCTTAACTTGGGCTGAGTAGCTTAACTATACTAAAACCATCCATGGGTTATATGGGTTCAGCTCCCCCTGTTGAAAGGGCCCCAGTGCATGTTAGCCTCACGACCAGAGAAAAGAACCTAAGATGACTAGTATATCTCACAAAAATATAAGGTGTGGCATATGCACATGGTCACCAAGACCACCCTTACATCGATAAATGTGAGTTTCTAGTGTCGGTCCCCCCAAGACCCCCCACCTTCCATGGCTTTGCTACTCAACCCTATTTAAGCCCATATTAAAAGCATTTAAACATTCTCAACTATTTTCTAAGAAGACTTTTAATTAGGCACTAAAAATTGGTATCGTCATACCAAAATTTAAGCTTGCAAGTCTATTACCTTATGTCATATAAAACATTTAACCAAATTAGACTCCATTATTTCCAGTCATCCAAAATAATTTATAATAAACCATGACTACCAAGGTCTTTCCAAAATTATATGAAACCAACCAAAACCAATTCATGTTTGTTTAACCATTTATGCAATGCAAAGATTCCAAGGATAATCAAACTATGTGAAAAAATCATTCTATTTGACAATTTCACAAACAGGTTGACAACATTCCATTATTAAAGACAAAATTATCAAATTTGGGGCTTAACCATGACCCCTCAATTAAACCACCATTCCCGTGCACCCACATGTGGAAAAGCATAGTTAAAACAAGAAAATCCATAATTAAACCATGAGAAATAATATTCATCCATGAACAACCAAAACCCCTAACCTTTATTTCAAAACCATAACAACACCATGGAAACTATACATTAAAACACATGCCTTTAGTGAAATAACAATGAGGGAAGAGACACATGCCTTAGACACCAAGGAAGAAAGAGAGAAACCACCCTTGAAAGCCTTAATTGATTATCTTAATGGAACCCTAGCCTTTTGCTTGAAAGAGAGTTTAAGAGAGATTTCAAAATTGTTTGATTAGGAATAATAGGTCAATAAAGTCCGAAAAGGTATTTTAAGTCGTGTGTCAAAAGAAGTTAAGAAGAGGAAATGTCCAAAATGCCCCCAACTTAAAACTGTAAAAATACTGCAATTGTTTACAAGTCGATCACATGACTTGTGACCATAACATATGAATCGCACCGTTGAGATGTCACCAAAATAGTGAGTTGGACACCTACACATTGTCCACCATACGACTCCATGATACTACTCGTTACCAGACCATATGACTCTCATGGTCTAGCTGTACCTAGGATAGAAACCAAAGGGATTAACACTGGACAACATACGATTTAACTATACCACTCGTACCCTATTCCCACGGCTCTTAGTGAGCCACTCATACTTAGATCCAAGTCAAGTCATTAAGTTTCTGATTTGAGAAAGGATTATCCTAACGACCTGTCACCATACCTAATGACCCGTACCACCAAATTGTAACCACAACAAAAACCCAACCATCATCCATTTGACACCTTACAACTAGGGTCACCTAACCCATACCCACACCATACAACTCGTATGATGAGTCGTGACAAGGATACTAAGCTCAAAGCTCAGGAATTTTCCAAGGTCCAAAACCCAGGGTATTTCAATTCTCCCCCGCTTGGATCATTCATCCTCTAATGATAGGACAAGGTATTGACTAGAACAATCAAACTCCAAATGCCTCTACTCTGACCTTTAACAAAGTTAGAAAACAAAGATGTTAAGAAAAACACATGCCTTACGCATGATCTTCTACGCGGAAAACATAGATGGATACTTGGACTTCATGTCCTCTTTATCTTCCCAAGTAGCCTCTTCAACCTTCTGGTTCCTCCATAGAACCTTTACTAAAGCTACGTCCTTGGTCCGCAATCGATAAACCTGCCGATCTAAAATTTCAACTGGGATCTCCTCATAAGATAAAGAATCTGAAATGCCAATATCCTTGATAGGCATAATTTGCAACAAGTCAACCACACACTTTCTCAACATAGACACATAAAACACTAGGTAAATAGAGCTCAAGCTAGAAGGCAACTTTAACTAATACACAACATTGCCACTGAGCTTCCCCTTTTTCCCAAACCTTATCACTCTCTTCATGGGAGACACATTCAATAACATCCTATACCCAATCTCAAACTCTAACTTCCTATGCATAACATCTGCCTAGGACTTTTTGCGACTTCGAGAAGCCTTAAATCTATCCTGAATCACCTTCACCTTCTTCATAGCTTGGTGAACCCTATATGGGTCAAACATTTCTGCCTCACAAACCACGAACTACCCAATAGGGGATCTACACCTCCTACGATACAGTGCCTCAAATGGATCCATTCCAATGCTAGAGTGGTAGCTATTATTATAGCCAAATTCTATAAGAGGCAAATGCTCGATCCAACCATCACCATAGTCAATCACACAAGCTCTAAGCATATCTTCGAATATCTGAATAGTCCTTTTCATTTGCCCATTCGACTATGGGTGGAAAGTAGTACTAAGACTCACCTTAGTCCCCAAACCTTTCTAAAACAACTGCCAAAAATATGATGAAAACTACATACCATGATCTGAGGTGATAAAAATATAAACTCGATGCAACTTCAGAATCTCTTGAAGATACAGCCTTGTATAATCCTCTATGAAAAAAAATTAGCTCTTACTGGAAAGAAGTGAGAATACTTAGTCATCCTATCTACGATGACCCAAATCGAATCAAACTAATTTCGAGATTGATAAAGATCGGTAATGAAATCTATGTTTATCACTTCCTACTTCCACACAAGCAATTCAATCTCTTGATACAATCCTTCGAGCCTCCTGTACCCAACTTTCATTGGTTGGAACACAATGTACTTAGCCATAAAACTAGCCACATCTGGCTTCATATTGTTCCACCAATAATCTCCTTAAGGTCATGATACATTTTCATCGAATCGGGATGGATAGCATAACATGACTCAAGCACCTCAGCTAAGATCCTCTCTAGCAAACTATCTTTATTGTGAACACATAACCCCCTTGGTACAGCAAGGTACCATCACTAATAATCTTGAAGGACACAACCTTCTGCCCACCTATATCACCCTTGATCCTCATCAAGATAGGATCCAACACTTGCTTCGCCTTTACTTCACCACTAAGAGACTACTGTGCCACTTTTTACATAAACACATCATAATCCTAAGAGTCCATGAGACAAACCCCAAGGTTAGTCAAACAGTGAACATCGTTCACTAATTCTTACTTTCCCTCATCCACGTAAGCTAGACTCCCCATGGATCACCTGCTAAGAGTATCAGCAACCATGTTAGCTTAACCTGGATAGTAGTGAAGACTCATGTCATAATCCTTTAGCAGCTCAAGCCATCTTCTTTGCTTGAGGTTCAGCTCTTTTTGAGTAAGCACATATTGCAAGATCTTATGTTAAAAAAAGATATCCACATGCACTCCATACAAATAGTGACATCATATTTTCAATGAAAACACTACAACTAACAATTCTAAGTCATGAGTTGGATTATTCTTCTCATGCACCTGTAACTATCTATAAGCTTAAGCTATCACATTATTATGCTGCATCAAGATGCAACCAAGCCCCACACAGGACACATCACAATAGACCAAAAATCCATCCGAGCCTTCGATCAAAATAAATACTAGAGTTGAAGTCAACTTATCTTTCAGCTTCTCAAAACTACCCTCACAAGCATCAGACCATAAGAAGTGTACCTTCTTCTGAGTCAACTTAGTTAACAGGGTAGCTATAGTAAAAAACTTTCCACAAACCTCATGTAATAACTGACTAAACCCAAGAAGCTCTAAATATTAGTTGGGGTAGTGGTCTAGGCCACTTCTTAACAACTGCAACCTTCTGCAAATCTACCATGATCCCTTTACTAGAAATGACATGACCTAAAAAAGTGATAGCGTTCAACTAAAATTCACATTTCAAAAATTTAGCATACAACTATTGCTCCTTCAAGGTCTATAACACAATGCGGAGGTGATCGACATGATCTACCTTACTCGTAGAGTACACCAGAATATCACCTATGAATACAATGATGAACAAATCCAAAAACTGACCCAAAAATCTATTAATCAAGTACATGAATATCATCGAGGAATTAGTCAACCCAAAATACGTAACCAAGAACTCAAAATGCCCATACTAGGTATGGAAGGCAGTCTTAGGGATATCCACCTTCCTAATCTTTGACTGATGATGCTCGGATCGAAGATCAATATGGGAAAAAAGTTTAGTATCCAGAAGCTGATCTAACAAAGCATTTATCCTTGGAAGAGGATACTTATTATTTTTTGTCACCCTATTCAACTATCGATAATCAATACACGTCCAAAAAGAACCATATTTCCTATGCATAATAACATTGGTGCCCCCCATGAAGACATACTAAGATAGATGAAACCCTTGTTTAAAAGATCCTTTAGTTATTACTTAATCTCTTTTAACTCATCTAGAGCCATTCTATATGGGGAAATAAAAAAATAGGATGAGTGTCCAGAACAAGAGCAATCCTAAAATCAATCTCCCTTTCATGAGGAACACCAGGAAGTTCATCAGAGAAAACCTCAGGAAATTTATTCACCACTGAGATGGAATATAAAGAAGGACCCTCCGAGTTTAAATATATAACCCAGATCAGATAATAGAGACACCCCTTGGAGTTTAATATCTAAGCTCTAAGATACGATATGAATGTCCCTTTGGGAGCTAGGGAACCACTTTCCCACTTAATAACTGACTCATTAGAAATTTAAAGATAACTTTATGGGTCAAACAGTCTAGAGAATCATAGCACAAGTACAACTAATCCATCCCCAATATGATATTAAAATCAACTATATTAAATGCAAACAGATCCATCAGAGTCTCCCAACAACCCACAAATACCACACGGCCCCTATAGACTCTTCTAGGCACCATAGAGTCACCCGCAAGGGTAAGAATAAAAAAAAGGTCTGAAATATACTCGGGATCAAAAACAAAATATAAAACAAAAATGAGGTCACATAAGAGAGAGTGGACCCTAGATCAAGTAAATAGTACACATCATGAGAAAAAGAGTTTCAGCATACCAATCACGACATCAGGCGATGGCTCAGACTCCTGGAGAGTAGTGAGAGCATAGAGACAGTTTCGACCAGTGCCAGAGCCAAATGGTACACCTTTTGGTGTCGAAGCTAATAAAGAGGATGCTAGAACCTTATTTTCCCCCGAAGCAACCTTGACCACTAGACAAATTCTAACCATATTCCATGGTTGACCAAAGTTGAAGCACTTGTCCTTTCTTTATTACAGTAACCCCGATGCAACTGGCTACAAAATCTGTATGGAGGATATGATAGAGATGTCTAGTTCCTACTATCCTGAGATTAGGCACCGTATGCCTAATAATTATCGCTATTATGAAATCAGTTATCACCTAAAAGATTTGGGTGGGGAGCACTAGTCTTCGAGTAAGACCCAGAATTACCCCATTTCTTACCATCCCTACCACTCTGCTGTTAGCCACTACCCTAGTTAAAAAATCTAAACTTCTTGCTTTATCTCTCTTTTTAATTTAGCATGCTTTATATTCCCTTCCTCTACCTGTTGTATGTACAAAACCAACATGGATATATCTATGAGCTTGTTCAATAAGGTAGCTTTACTCTCCAAAATAAAGTCTCTGTACAACCCAAAAGCAAACTTCCTCATTCTAGCCCTCATGCTAAGTACTAACTTCGGAGCATACCAAGATAACTGGTGAAACAACAACGTATACGCCTTGACTGACATATTTTCTTGCTTCATATTAATAAACTCTTCTTCCTTCGATTCTCTCAACTCTTGGGGAAAGAAGCGGTCCAAAAAAGCATTAGATAAATTATCCCACAGGGCTAATTAAGCATCTTTACCCCTAGTCTATTCTCATTCCTCATACCATTTGTATGCTACATTTTTCAATTGATAAGCAGCAAATTCCATACCCTCCACATTAGTAGCATACATCACACGAAAGATATTTTCCATCTCAATCTACAAAATCTTAAGGATCCTCCCTAATCTTAACACCGATAAAGGTTGGAGGATTCAATCCCATGAACTGGCCAACCCCTGTGGCCTAAGAAGATGCAGTAACAGAAGTATCATGCTCACCATGAGAAGCCACTAACTATGCTAATATATGGATAGAATGACAAAACTCAATATTTATTACATCAGCCTGAGGGGCTCAAGAAGGACTGGAGGGAATCGGTGGAACTCCAGGAAGCAAATTTAGGACTGGACCCCTAGACTGGGTTTAGACCCCATAAGTAGGATGAGCCACATAAATATTATCCTTGAATGGGACAGAGGAGTTTTCATGAGCGTCAGATCATCTGAGAGGCATGATCTGTAAAGCGAACAAATAGGTACTAGAAATAATTTTAGGACCTTAGACTCTACAGCTTGAAAATAGAACACAAGAAAGACAAATATTACCAAATGTCTCATAGCCTCTCCCTTATAAGTATGGCTCGCTACAAACCCTTAAAAGAGACCACCCCTAATACCCAACTGTAAATACCCTACTCTCTATGTCGAATGAATTTTGAACATATAATGAGATAAAACAATAATATTTCAAAGACATTAAACAAATTCTATAATCATAAACCAACAAATTCAACCAAATATCCAACCAGCTCCAACCCTAATACCAATACTAATACCAAGGCTGACACCAATACTAACACTGCCCATGCCCATAGTAGTCTGACAAATCCTCTAACCAAATCAAAGAATATCCTATTAGGACATGCACCGGCTATAGGTAGTACTAAAACTAATGAAATAATAGTAATGAAAAGAAGTCCATAGAATGAAATGCATTCTTCCAGAGTATGTATTCTTACAACTTTAATCTAACTCAAAGTTGTCCTCGAGTCTTAGTCACTAAGTAGGAGGAATGGTAATATTGTCGGTTCCTGCATTGCGTAGGGATATAATGCCTGAAAATGGTTAGCGGGGTATGTGACAGCATGTAACTCAAGGATAAAGATAAAATAATTCCATTATTAAAAACCAAACCAAATAACCATATGCAATCACATATATACATATATATCATGACGAGATAGAAAATCGAGTTTAGCATCAATTTAAAACCTTAACTTGGGCTGAGTAGCTTGACCATCCTAAAACCACCCATGGTCTATATGGGTTCATCTCCCCTACTAAAAGGGCACCAATGCACATTAGCCATACGACATCATACAACTCATATGATGAGTCATTACAAAGACAGTAAGCTCAAAGATTAAGAATTTTCCAAGAAAAAAAGCCAGGGTGTTTCAGGTTAACTATAATCTTCTAGATATAAGTGGAGAACACCTCTATTTTTGTCCTTTTGGTACCATCAACCGATGTGGATTTTTATAGTCTATTGATGCTTGATACATTAATGTAGTATAGGTGCTTAAGTAGTATTCTTTGGGTCAATATATTGTGTATATCATATAGGGAGCATAAAATAAATTATTCATTAAAAGAAGGGTTGTAAATATATGGATTTCTAGCATGAAGTAGATATCATTTGTGATTTGGAGAGAAAGAGAGGGATACTTTCCTAGCTATCTTTGGCCACATCAGTAGAACTTACTGAAGAAACTAGCATCACCTAATACATGGTTGAGTGTGAATGTTATAAATATGCCTCCATATTTGTAATTTGTGAGTTGGACTTGTATCAAAAACACCTGATTTATTAGAAGTAATTTTCCCTCGAGACAGTCATTGAGATTATAAAAGTCAAGTTCTTTAAGATAAGTGTTGGCTTGTGATTCCAGAAACAAAGCACCAGTGTTATCACATATAATTTTAGGCTCATTAGTAACTGGATTTAGAATAATTCGACCAGTAAATGGATAGAAATATGAAAGGCAATCAGGAAGTGACTTTCTTAATTTATCTCCAATAGATGTTGATGAGTCGTTATGTTTTACTTTATGGTAGATGTAAAAGTAAGTCATTGGAAAACGTACAAAGAGGAGGTTCATATTTGAAAGGGTGAGAACATGTAACTCATGAAATGGACCACTGGATTTTACCACAGACTTGCTAATGAAACTTACAATATACTCACCATCTCTTGCATATATCAGTGCCATGAGATTCCCTACAAAATCTTAACTCTAGGTTGTGATTGATTTGAGATATTCTGGTCTAATGCATATAACACCTTCTTTATAGAAAAATTAGTTAAGACACAATGATGTCTATTTCCATTATGAATCAACATAGAAAAAATGGATGACCAAAATTGAGTGCAAGTGAAGTGCATAAAGAAGATTGCATCATAAATTTAGACTAGTAGGGTCATTTTGTTTAAAAAAGTTATTTACTGAGATTAGTTATCCAACCCTCAAGGTGGAATATAAATAACACTACAATCTCGATATAGATAATTATGAGATAAGTTATCTAATGGTACTCTCACTTCACATAGAGTATTTGTTGCAGTTGAGGTATAAATACCAGCAGTGTGCACAAAGTTTCATGGATGAATTCCAAGCTATAAAGAGACTCAAACTGCAATCTTCTCAAGGTATGAAATGCTTAAGGATTTTGAGTATAATGATTTTTTCAAACAACTAAGATAGTTGGCTGGAAATAAAGATAAAGAGCGTCAAATCAATCAACTATACCTCAATCCTAAACTAGTTGAGAGCAACCTAAGAATCCCTTATTACATAGAAGGGTTGATGCAATTGGAACATTTAAAAGAGAATGATCACAAAAATTGAAAATTACTTTGAATCGCCAATAATCATTGTGATCTATAAGTCAAGTAAATTTTACCCGATAGGGAAACCATTGCCATATACGTAGTTGTTTGCAAGAACTAGATCTAGTGCTTTAGTGATATTAAGGGAACCACAGGGAACACATCTCCAAATACACATTATGAGTCAGTTTATTTACTAGTATTAAACAAACCAAAGGACATGCAGCTCTAGCTACACACCATGAATCATTTCAACTCTACTGATATTTAGGGAACCAAAATACATGTAGGTCTAGGTACACAAATACATAAACTAAGATGGTGCTCGAGGAAACATATCCATAACTATTAATAAGTATGTATAAAAACTCTCAACTCCTCATAGGAAAAAAATAAAGTAATAAAATGAATACTATGTACATTTTAATAGGTTATAACATGTTTCCTAATAAAGTAAGCTTAATCCTTTTTCACTTTTATTTAATAATCACAGCTAGACAATCCTCAATAGGAATTGGATTTGAAAAATTTACTTATTTTAACTTCTTGTGTGTATTGCTTAACCTAATTAGTAGACGGAGATAATAAAGTATTAACTAGCTTATGCTCTTTGTCAAGAACCATGGAGTTCATATGTATTGTTCCAATTCATTGGTTAGAAGACATGGTAAAGTTTTTACGTCCTTTTTTTGGTTCCTTTACAATAGCACATGTAGAAATAAAATCATATTACTAATACTTGAGGGATTATATTTTGTACAAAAAGGGTGACCAAATAAGTTAGAACTACAAGCTATATTGGTCGACCAAAAATAAGCTATGGTAGATAATTTAAGTTATTTATGCAAACTAAAACTCTAATAAATTTGAAAAAGCTTACTTATTTCAACTTGGAGGTATTGCTTTACTAGATCACTAGGTTGATAAAATAAACTCTTAATTAGAGTTTTCTCCCTTTTTGTCAAAGATCTGAGTCCTCGTCCTCATCTCTTGCCAAATGCACCAGGTGCACAGAAAGTATATCTGATAGTACTCTTCATAGTTGATCTATCCTCATTTTTGAGTCTTCATATTGAACTTGCAAAAAGAGCTAAAAGTAAAAAAATAGTAAAAAAATTTCTTATCTAGTGAGTTAAAGAATACGATTAATGTAGTCTGTATGCTTCACAAATACTCAAAATCTATACAAAAAGGATTATAAGTTAAAATTTAAATTCTAAAAAAATAGAAGTTTTTAGCAGTAAGTAATTATGAGATACTTCATGTGATACCCTATAATTTTCCTAGCCTAAACTCATCCCAAAAATGACAAAGAGTAGCTTCTAGAATGAGTGATGTTTATTTCATATGAAATTCTTTAGATTTGGACTTTCCATGGAGTAGGAAATTGAATTATCTTTCAAACGATATAAGATTCGCCTAAATCCGATAACCGGGTTACAAGTTATGGCTATTTTAAGTTCTAGTCATAAAACACCGTGATTTGGGTCCTTAGCACACTGCGGAGAAACGTAAAATAATAATTGTCAATTTTCAGTGAGACTCCATGATTTTGGCACATCGCAGAGAGGCTCAATTTCCCGTTTGGCAATTTCCAGGGTCACTCCGTAATACTGGTGCATTGCAATAGTGGTCAAAATGGAAAACTTAGGGGCGCCTTGATGGTGGCGCATCGCGAAGGGAACCCAATTCCCACTCATCTTTTTCCTAGTGAGCCACCATGATTGTGGTACATTGCGGTGGCCACCCAGATCGAGAAAAAATTACATTTTTTAGTTCCGTTTAAGAATTTAAAGGGGGTATTTTGGTAAATCCCCCAACCCCCAATCCATCCAAAAACATAAGATTACTCAAATTTTAAAGAACTTTATGCATTGTTCATTTTTCCCCTAAAAGCAAAACCTTAGTTCATCATACTTCCTCTCTAAGAAAATCATAATTTCTTCATTAATTCTCCAAGATAGTCCAAATTTAAGGATTTCTAATACAAGAACAATAAGAAGCCATCTCCAAAACATCAATAGGAATCTAAGATTCGAGTTTCTCATCAAAGATCATCAATTAAGGTATGTGGGCTTTGAACAAGGATAATTCTTCCATCCTTGTGCCCAAAACTTTATTTCACGTACAAACTTTCTGAATTATATATGATTTTTCATGAATTTCAAGTTAGGGTTTATACCCATTATCATTATTTGCAAGATTATGAGATTTTTCATGATTTAGAAGTTGAATTGCATAATTATGTTTATGTTTCCATGTATATTGCTGAAATTTTCAGATTTTGAGTTGATTTATCAATAATCACATTATCAAGCATGAATATTTTGATGATTTAACCTAAGATTGATGCATGGGTTATTTATACCAAGATTGAATATGGTTACTTCAAGAAACATGATGCTTTAAGCATCTTGAGAACATATTATTTTCAGACTTTCAGAAAAGTTTTGAACTTTGATCATCAGTTTAGCTATGGAATCCACTTTACAGAATTTAGATCAACTTTATTTACAGATTTTAAAAGATAAATGCATATTTAGTTTTAAATAAACCCTTATGCTAGTTTTAAAAGTGGATTTCCAACAGAATAAGCATAACAACTAATAAGGGAATAGTATTTAGCACCGAGAGAGAAGTGTCGGTTTAGAGCATCCTACTTATACAGAACTATGTAGCCAATGTTGGTATAGATTATCAGATTATTCCCATTTCTATGTGGATGACAGTTACTGATGTGATCACTTAGCTCAGGTTATACTCCCTTGCAAGTGTATGATACCTCTCCCCAACGTGAGGTTTCTTCCTTAGGAGGATGAGACGTTGGACTCCATGTTATCTCACATCGTTTATGTCGATTAAGAGAACCTCCCTTCAAATAAACTAATTTCTTTAAAGCCCTAAGATGAAGTATTTTCTAGATTTTAGAAATTAAGTGTAAAGACTCACAAACTTACTCAGATATTACTTTACTTAAGATTCCAGTTACAAAATTACAAATTTTAGTTTTCAGACATAAAAGGTGAGCCCCTTTTCACTTAGCCTATATGGTTTGAGAACAAGAACAGAACACATATTTCAAAACTAAGTGTAATGGCTCACAAGATTTAGATTGCATATTTTATTATTCATGAATTGACTTTCAGATTTCAGATTACTCAAGCTTAAGTGAGTCGTTTATATTTAGCATGCATGATGTTTTATATAAATTGTGATGATATTGTTTATTTATGGCATGCACCCCCATATACTCAGTACATTATCAAAGTACTGATCCACATATACATCTGTGTGCTACATTGTCTCATAATGTAGGTTCTTGTGTTCAGTCTCAGTAGCAAGAGTGATTTTTGAGCATCTCATCTACATCCCTGTAGTTGGTGAGTCCTATTAGTTTGGGGACTTAGCTATTCAGATTTCTAGTTATTAGTAAATGTTTTCATTAATCTTTTCAGACAGTCTGAGTCAGCGGGGCCCTGTCCCAGTTACTCTCTAGATTCAGTTAGTAGAGGCTTATCGTACTACTAGATTCAATCTTAGATTTTAGATGTCGTATTTATACCTTTCATTATTTATTTTATCTGATTAATGTGATCAGTATTTTGAGATATACTTAAAATTTTCAGATAGTTTTCCATATTGTCAGTATCCTATCTTCATACTTCCCTATTTTGAGATTCAGATCTAATAGAAAGCAGCTAGGGTTAGCTCCAGACTACTTGTAGTTCTGAGCACCATGTGGCATTCTGGAAACAAGATTTTGGGGTGTTACAAACTTGGTACCAGAGCTTAAGGTTTAGAGAGTCCTAGAGAGTCAGACAGACCGCGTTACATCGAGTCTTGATCATCGGTGTGTAGCGCGCCACGTCTATAAGCAAGAGTCTATGAAGTATTTTAGGAAAATCCTCTCTTTCTTTCATAATCCATCGTGCTTACAACTATCTCTATTTGCTATTATCTCATGCTCTTTTATGACATAATCTACCTCCTTGTTGAGATAATGCCTACAGAAATGATAACCAACCACCTCAGTCTGCAAATCCATTGAATGATAATGTGTCACATGCAGAGTTTTAGGATGCCTTTCAGGCGCCAACCAAAGCAATGACAAAAAATATTCAGGGAAACCGTCAGGCTGCAGCCTTACCTCAGATGATGGGGACTTAGCTGCAACTAGAATTTGAGAGTTTATGAGAGTGAACCCACCCAAATTCTTTAGGTCAAAGGCAGGTGAGGACCCACAGCTTTATCTAGATGAGGTGAAGAATATCACCCAAATTATGCATGTTTTTGAAGAAGAGAGTGTAAAATTAGCATCCTATAGACCGAAGGATATTGCTTATGTTTGTGTAGTAATGTGGAAGAAGAGTACAGGGGAGAATGCAACTCCCATGACTTGGAAAATATTTCAGGATACATTTTTAGACAAGTTCTTCCTACTTGGGATGAGGGAAGATAAAATAGAAGAGTTTATAAAACTGAGGTAGGGCTCTATGATAGTGAAAGAGTATTGCCTTAAGTTCAACCAGCTGTCTAAGTATGCCCCTGGTCAGATGGCTGAATCTAGATCAATCATGAATGTTTGTGATCGGTGTGTCTGGGTTAGTGGTTAAAGAGTGTAGAACTGCTATGCTCAATAGAGACATAGATCTTTCTAGATTGATGATGCATGTTTAGCAGATTGAGGCAGAGAAGATAAAGGAAAGAGATGGAGTAAATAAGAGAGCTAGAATAGGGCAGTTTGATTATGGTCAGAATAGGTCGGGCGGAGGAAATCATTTGTAGTTTTACAATCGTTCATGTATGCCCGTAGTTTCTTCAGCTAGTGCTCCCACACCCAGAAATAGGCAGAAAAGTGTGGTAAGTCTTCTATGCCTAGATTTCAGAGTAGTATGGGTGGTAGGCCCAGTTATCCTCAATATGCTAAGTGCGGTAAGAATCACAGTGGTGAGTGTTTGGCTGGTCAAAAGGGTTGTTTTGGGTGTGGTAAGCTGGGCCACAACATTTGATATTGTCCGCATGCTAGATAGGAAAATAGGGATACATATACCCAGACTCAGGCTAAAGTGTACCAGCTCCTCTAGGTCACCCAACCCCTTCTCAGGGCACTTCATCTGGTACTGGTGGGGGTCAGTGCCATAATTGGTTCCATGCTTTACCATCTCACCAGGAGCAGGAGGATTCTTCAGATGTTGTTACCGGTATGCTTCATGTCTTTTATTTTGATGTTTATGTGTTGTTAGACCCTGGGTCGAGTTTCTCTTATGTGACCCCATTAGTTGCAGTAAATGTTAAGGTAAGTTCCAAAAAGATCCCTGAGCCTTTCCTGGTTTTTACTCCAGTAGGTGAGTTAGTTATTGCTAAGCGACTCTACAAAAAGTGTCCTATCAGTGTTCTTCATAGAGTCATGTTAGCAAACTTGATAAAGTTAGCTATGTTTGATTTTGATCTTATTCTTGGTATGGATTAGCTCCACTCCTGTTATGCTTCTATAGATTGCTGCTTCTGAGTGGTGAAGTTTCAGTTTCCAAATGAGCCAGTCAATGAGTGGGCAGGTAATTCAGTGTTTCCCAAGAGTCATTTTATATCTTATCTTAAGGCCAAAAATTTGATTTTCAAAGGTTGCATCTATAATCTAGTTCAATTTAAAGACAATAATTGACTCTAATAGTTCAGTCAGTTGATGTAGTGAATGAGTTTCCTAATGTTTTCCCAGAAGATCTCCCATGGGTACCTCCCGATAGGGAAATAGAATTTAGTGTTGACCTTCTTCCAGATACTCAACCTATTTCTATCCCTCCATATCATATGGCTCCCGCAGAGCTTAAATAGTTGAAAGAGAAACTCAAAAATCTTTTAGATAAGGGTTTCATAAGGCCTAGTATTTCCCCAAAATCGAGTCCCGAGAAGTCACACGGTGCTTAGGCTCACAAGTGACCCCAAGCTAACCCTTCTACTGACATAACTCATAAGCAACTAAATTAAAAGTATAAATCTATACAAATTTGCAGAAATAACTCTTTTCTAAATATGATAGATACAAAACTGAATTTATAAGATTACAACGCTGCTTTTACAACTAAAATTAAAACTGAATACATCAACTTCTACTGACTGTCTATGAATCCTCTACTAGTACTGACTATAGGTAGCCGTGTCATGACTCCCGACTGTCCCAGTCAATACGAATGAATAAAGTAAATACAATACTTATTGAACTGTATAACTAACTTAAGCCCTTGAATCAAAAGGACTCATCACCTGCTGACTGGAAGCTACAAAATGACTGCATATGGTATGTGTGCTACAATTTGTACCTACATTATGAGAATATGTAGCCCACATATGAATATGTGGTTCATTACCATGGAAATGTACCGAGTATATGGGGGTGTATGCAGTTTCAATAATCGAATATCACGATTTTATAAGAAACATGAATTTTGATATAAATGACTCACTTAGCTTGAATTAAATCATCAAAGTCATGGATGAATAATACATGTAAAGTAAAACACGTGAGTCATTACATAAATTCTTAATTCACTTTCTTCATAGTATCAAACTTGTAAGGTAATCAAGTCTTAAAATAATTCTCTTTAGAACATAACACTTCAATCTTTCAGAAACAAGAAACTTTCTCAGAAAATCATAGTTTTAAACCATACACACTTATCTTAGATAGAGTAGAGACACACTATGGGAGTTTCTCATTACCGACATAAACCATGTGAGCTACATGGAGTCCAACGTCCAACCCATATTGGGGAGAGCGGTCCTATCCTTGCCATCCGAGTAGGACTTTAATAATTCATTCATTCACTAATGTTCACTCAGACTCACATCATATGGGGGCATGTAGTTCTAGCAAAGTACCACACTTCCCACTCGGTGCTAAATACTACTCCCGGACTTAGCTCAGAATTTTTAAAAGACAATCCACCTTACATAATTCAATACTTTGTATTGGAAGCCAATATGCTACCCCTTTCATCATAATTCAATCAAATGGTATGGATTTCTTTTCTCACTTGGGATCAAAATCAACTCTTTCACGACCAAAAAGGTCAAATCCTTCTACATCATGTCAATTCTCAAGATGCTTATAACACATGATTTCTCAAAAATAACAATCTCAAATAGGGTTCAAAGACCCATATATCAATATCACAATAAAACCTTCAAGACTTACACTTTATATCTTAGACATATATATAAATCACTTTAAATCTAAAAAGTTCAGCTTTATATATAACCATATCAACATTCTCTTGAAAGCAATATAAGGTATAAATTAATACTTCAAATTCATAGAAAAAAGTACAAAATCATGTATCTTTGTAAAAGAAAACCAACTTTGGGCACAAGAACGAAAGGGTGTTCTTGTTGAAAAACCCCACATACCTTGAAATTTAAGCTTTGGATGAACTCTTAACCTTGAGACTCTATTCGTGAAAATAATAGGTGCTTCTTGTAGCCCTCGGAATGGGAATTCCGAATCTCAAGAATTATTAAAAACTCATGGTTGAATCTTGAGATATTTAAATTTTTTAGGTTGATACCCTAATGAATGTTCTTGGTGATTTTGAGAGAAAGTAAACTTATTTTGGTGTTATATGAGTTAAATCCCGTGTTATAGACATATATAGAGGTGTTTTGGCACTTGGAAGTGAGGTATGCGGTGCACAACCCATGGCAGACCTTAAGGTGTGAATCACACACCTTATGGCAGACATTTAAGTGTGCTTCGTACTCCCAATCTAACAAATTTGATTGGGCGGCGCATTGCCCATCGCACACCCTTACTGCCTCTCACGATAATGGGCATAACTTTTCGCTTGGGTATTGGATTTTTGCAAAATTGGTACCGTTGGAAAGATAATTCAATTATATATAATTTTATAGGTCTTTGAATGAAAATTTCTATTTATATTAAGAGTTATATACGTTTGAATTTGACCCTTGTAGAATCAAATATCAAACTTTGGATGAATCAATTGGTCTTAGCTCAACTTTGTTCTTGGTCATTACTATGAATATTTTTCACCTCTAAAATACTCCATAGACTAGTATAATGATCATGAAATTTTTATTCACATGAGAATAACTTGGGTTATAGCTTAGACGCGTAGGAATGACGGTTAGAATTCTAGCACAAGAATATGGGGTATTACACCACCTTAGAATTGTCTTGCAAACTCTTGGAGAGCATTAATTATTCACAAAATTCAGCAAGTGTGAATTTTGGCTAAGGTCAGTAGTTTTTCTCGATCATAGTGTTTCCGTCGATTGCATTAGAGTTGATCCCCAAAAGACAAAAGCTATAAAAAATAAGCCTAGACCTATCTCTCCATTAGACATTAGGAGTTTCTTGGGTTTAGCCACCTATTACCACTGTTTCGCTGAAGGTTTCTCATCTATTGCATCTCCTATGTCTAGATTGTTCTAAAATAAAGTTAAGTTCCAATGGTCAGATTCCTGCGAGAAGAGTTTTTAGGAGTTGAAGACTCGATTAACTTTAGCCCTAGTTCTAGAATTACTAGATGGTACAGATGACTTTGTTGTTTATTGTGATGCCTCTAGAGTTGGTTTGGGTTGTGTGTTGATGCGTAGAGGTAAGTTCATAGCCTATACCTCTATACAATTGAATCCTCATAAAAGAATTACCCAACCCATGATATGGAATTAGCTGCTGTAGTATTTGCTTTAAAAATCTGGAGACATTATAGGTATGGTGTGCACGTTGATGTGTTCACGGACCACAAAAGCTTGTAGTGTGTGTTTACTTAGAGGGAGTTGAATCTTTGTTAGAGAAGATGGTTGAAACTATTGAAGGATTATGATATAAGTGTGTTGCATCATCCGGGCAAGGCCAATGTAGTGGCAGACGCCCTTTGTAGATTATCTATGGGAAGTCTTGCTCATGTGGAGATAGATAAGAAAGAGTTACCTCAAGAAGTTCATCGTTTGGCTAGATTGGGTGTTAGGCTGGTTGACTCAGCTGAGGGTAATGTTTGGGTTCAGAGTAGTTCAAAATCTTCCCTAGGTTTTGAAGTGAAGGAGAAGCAAGATATGGATTCTAGTTTAGTCAAACTAATAGAGTCAGTTAAAGACCAAAAGGTAGAGGTTTTCTCCCAAGGGTAAGATGGTGGGTTGAGATACTAAAATATATTGTGTGTGCTATGTGTTGATGATTTGAGGTAGAAAATTATGGTAGAAATGCATGGTGTGCGTTATTTTATTCATCCAGGTGCTACCAAGATGTACCGTAACTTGTGAGAAATCTATTGGTGAAGTGGTATAAAGAGAGAGATATCAGAGTTCATAGCAAACTGTGCAACTTATCAATAGGTTGAAGTAGAACAACAAAGACCTGGTGGTACGTTACAAGAATTTGGTATCCCCATTTGGAAGTGGGAGGAGGTAGACATGGATTTCGTGACTGGTTTACCCCATTCACGTCGTCATCATGATTCGATACGAGTTATTGTAGACAGATTTACTAAGTCTGCATATTTTTTGCCATTTCACGTGTCTTATACAGCTGAGGATTATGCTAAGTTGTATATCCGAGAGTTAGTCAGATTACATAGTCCCTTTGTCTATCATCTCTGATAGAGGTACTCAGTTTACTTCCCAGTTTTGGAGAGCTTTTCAGACGGGTCTTGGTACCCAAGTCTACCTTAGCTCAACTTTTCACCCTCAGACTGATGGCCAGAAAGGACTATCCAAACTTTAAAAGATATGTTGAGGGCATGTACTCTTGATTTCAAGGGTAGTTGGGATGAGAACTTGCCATTGATTGAGTTCACTTATAATAACAGCTATCATGCTAGCATTCAAATGGCTCCATTTGAGGCTATCTATGGGAGGAGATGTAGATCACACATAGGTTGGTTTGAGGTAGGTGAGGTCGCTTTGCTTGGGCTCAATACAGTGTATGAAGCTATGGAGAAAATTAAGTTGATTAGAGAAAGATTTAAAACAGCCCAGAGTTTCCAAAAATCTTATGCAGATATGAGAAGAAGGGACCTCGAGTTTGAGGTTGGTGATTTAGTGTATTTAAAAATTTTACCCATGAAAGGGACGAAGAGACTTGGCAAGAAGCGAAAACTTAGTCCCCGGTATGTTGGCCCCTATAAAATTTTGAGTCGTGTTGGGAAAGTAGCCTATGAGCTTGAGTTTCCCGTGGAATTGTTAGCCATTCATCCTGTATTTCATGTCTCTATGCTTAAGAAGAGTATCGCTGACTCCACCAATGTAGTTCCTATAGAAAGATCTGATATTCAGAACAGCCTTTTATACAAAGAGATTCCAGTTGAGATTCTAGATCACCAGATTCGTAGACTAAGGAACAAAGAAGTTCCCTTGGTCAAAGTTCTTTGGTGGAATCAGTCGGTTTAGCATTACTTGGGAAGCAGAAGCAGATATGTGAGCCAAGTACCCTCACCTTTTCTCCATAAACTCAGATCTAGCTGAAGGTACTACTCTTTCTTAATCCAGTTCCTTTCTAATCATACATTGAGCTACATAGTTGTCCTTATGTAAGTTCATGTACTCACAGAATTACTTAGAAGCTTAGAATGATTTATATTCAGTTGCTAAGTTCACTTTAGTTGTGCATGTTATCTTATATTCTCAGATTCCTCAAAAATTTTAGCTTAACTATCCACATTCGAGGACGAATGTTCCCAAGGGTGAGATATTGTAATACCCTGCGATTTTCCTGGCCTAAACTCGTCCCAAAAATGATATGGAGTAGCTTATAGAATGAGTGATTTTTATTTCATGTGAAATTCTTTAGATTTGGACATTTCGTGGTGTAGGAAATTGAATTAGCTTTCCAACGATATAAAATTTGCCTAAATTCGATAACCGGGTAAGAAGTTATGGCTATTTTAAGTTTCAGTCATAAAACACTGCGATTTGGGTCCTTAGTGTGTCGCGGAGTAACGTAAAATCATAATTCTCAATTTCTAGTGAGACTCTGTGATTTTGGCGAATCACGGAGAGGGCGAATTTCCCATTTGGTAATTTTCAATGTCACTCCGAGATACTGGCGCGTCATGCCAGTGGTCGAAATAGAAAACTTAGGGGCTCCGCGATGGTGGCACGTCATGGAGGGAACCCAGTTCTCACTCATGTTTTTTCCAGTGAGCCACTACGATTGTGGCACATCGCAATGGCCACCCAGATTGGAAAAAATTACATTTTCTAGTTCCATTTAAGAATTTAAAAAAGGTATTTTGATGAATTCCCCAACCCCTAATCTGTCCAAAAACATAAGATTACTCTAATTTCAAAGCACTTTATGCATTGTTCATCTTTTCCCTCAAAGCAAAACCCTAGTTCATCATACTTCCTCTCCAAGAAACTTAGAATTTCTCCATTAATTCTCCAAGATAGTCCAAATTTAAGGATTACCAATACAAGAACACTAAGAAACCATCTCCAAAGCATCAATAGGAATCCAAGATTCAAGTTTCTCATCAAAGATCATCAATTAAGGTATGTGGGCTTTGAGCAAGGATAATTCTTTCATCCTTGTTCCCAAAACTTTTTTTTAATTACAAACTTTCTGAATTATATATGATTTTCCATGAATTTGAAGTTATAGTTTATACCCATTATCATTATTTGCAAGATTATGAGATTTTCCATGATTTAGAAATTGAATTACATAATTATGTTTATGTTTCCATGTACATTGCTGAAATTTCCAGATTTTGAGTTGATTTATCTATAATCATATTATCAAGCATGAACATTTTGATGATTTAACCTAAGATTGATGCATGGGTTATTTATCCCAAGATTGAATATGGCTACTTCAAGAAAGATGATGCTTTAAGCATCTTGTGAACATATTATTTCAAATTTTCAGAAAAGTTTTGATCTGTGATCATCAGTTTAGCTATGGAATCCACTTTACAGAATTTAGATCAGCTTTATTTGCAGATTTAAAAAGATAAATGCATATTTGATTTTAGATAAACACTTATGCTAGTTTTAAAAGTCGATTTCCAACAGAATGAGCATAGCAACTAATAAGGGAGTAGTATTTAGCACCGAGCGGGAAGTGTGGATTTAGTGCATCCTATTTCAACAGAACTACGTAGCCAACGTAGGTATAGATTATCAGATTATTCCCACTTCTACGTGAATGACAGTTATAGATGTGATCACTTACCTCAGGTTATACTCCCTGGCAAGAGTATGACACATCTCCCCAACATGAGGTTTCTTCCTTAGAAGAATGAGACGTTGGACTCCATGTTAGCTCACACAGTTTATGTCGGTTAAAAGAACCTCCCTTCAGATAAACTAATTTCTTTAAAGCCCTAAGATGAAGTATTTTCCAAATTTTAGAAATCAAGTGTAAAGGCTCATAAACTTACTTAGATATTACTTTACTTAAGATTCCAGTTACAGAATTACAATTTTTAGTGTTTAGACATAAAAGGTGAGCCCTTTTTCACTTAGCCTATATAGTTTGATAACAAGAACAAAATATAAATTTCAGAACTAAGTGTAATGGCTCACAAGAATTAGATTGCATGTTTTATTATTCATGATTTGACTTTCAGATTTCAGATTACTCAAGCTTAAGTGAGTCATTTATATTTAGCATGCATGATGTTTTTCATAAACTATGATGATATTGTTTACTTACTGCATGCACCCCTATATACTCAATACATCATCAAAGTACTGATGCACATATACGTCTGTGTGATTATTTGTCTCATAATGTAGGTTCAGGTGCTCAGTCTCAGCAGCGAGAGTGATTTACGAGCATCTTATCTATATCCCTAGTTGGTGAGTCCTCTTAGTTCGGGGACTTAGCTATTCAGATTTCCAGTTGTTAGTAAATATTTTCATTACTCTTTTCAAACAGTCTGAGTCAGCTAGGGGCCTGTCCTAGTGACTCTCTAGATTTAGTTAGTTGAGGCTTGTCGGACTACTAGATTCAGTCTTAGATTTCATATGTCGTATTTAGACCTTTTAGTATTTGTTTTATCAGATTGATGTGATTAGTATTTTTAGATATAATTAGACTTTTCAGATAGTTTTCCATATTATTAGTATCATATATTCATATTTCCCTATTTTGAGATTCAAAGCTAATAGAAAGCAGCCAGGATTAGCTCATAACTACTTGTAGTTCGGAGCACCGTGTGACATCTCGGGAACCAGATTTTAGGGCGTTACACTTCCCCTCATTAGTTTTGTAATGTTTCTTTTATGAAGGACTTACTAATTCATCTACAATATCTGAATGACTTTCTAAGTCATCTACATCATAATCCATTTGTTTCACAATCTCATACGAATCACGAGGTTAAGTCTTCCTCACTACATGCCAGCTTTTGTTGGAATCATGATTAGCATAAAACACTTGAGATGCTTGATCCAACAAAACAAAAGGTTTATTTGTTTTCAAAAATCTACTCGGATACACACTTACATAGTCATAATCATCTATTTTTTTCCTTTTATTTTATCATTCACATAAAACCAATTACACTAAAACAAAATCACTCTTCTATTCGGGACAAATTTCAATCCAATCACATCTGTTAAAACACTATAGTAATCAAATATCTCACTATCTTCATCATTATTGCTAGCTAAAACAACACCATAATTTTGAGTCCTTGAAGTTTGATCATAATCTTTTGCATGAAATCTATATCCATTTACAATGTAACCATTATAATATGTTGAATATTCGGTAGGACCACGTGAAAGTGAGAGAAGATTTTCCAAGAGTCAACTATTATCTACTTTATGCAATGTACGACCTAAAAATAAGATTACATTTAATACTTTAGAATGAGTAATACAAAATTAAGATGTTAAATCTAATGTTAATGTGTGACTCATATTACTCACCCTATCTTTATACCATTTAATAAATTATTGGCCACATTCTGTATCTGACAAGTCTTGGGCAATAACCATATTTGAAAACTCTCTACAAAATTGAGGTTAAACATAAATATCATATAAAAACAATATTAACTTAAATAAAATTGGAAAAACAAGATGATACAAATAACTCTCCATACTCGATAACACAATATATATGTGCTTGTTCCAATTCATTTGTTTCAATCTCACATGGATCTTTAGCTCCCAGAGTTTTTCTAGGTTGATTAAATATAGATACCTCCATTTGGATTTTTTAAACCACCATCATAATTGCTTGCAGACCGATTGAATTTTATGTCAATTTTATGCAAATATCTTGAACATAAGGCCATACATTCATTTTCCAAGATATCCCTCTGCAATAGAACCTTCTGGACATGCCCTATTACTAATGAGAGATTTCAAAAATATATAACCATTGCTCGATAGAATACATCTACCGATAATGAATAAGCCAACAATCTTAGCTTCACCAGCTAAATGAATAGGCAAATGGACCATGACATCAAAAAAAGAAGGGGGGAGACCTTTTCCAACTTGCAAAGCGTAATGGGAATTTGCTCTTGAATGCGTTTCAACTCACCAATCCTCAACTCCTTTGATCCAAGAACACAAAAGAATAAAGGTAACTCAATAAGAGGTTTATACACTTCTTTTAACAACATACCAAGAAGTGCATGATGAGTATATGCTGCAAAAAAACATGACAATCGTGACTTTTTAAATCAGATATCTTGTGTTCTTTCAAGTTCACACATTGAGAAATATTAGATGAAAATCCATTTAGGACCTTTAAATTCTTCAAGAAAATACATAATTTATTCTTTTATTCAGGAGACAATGTGTAGCATCCAATTTAAACTTCAACTTCATTCTCTCTTTAGATAGGGTACAATTTTGGACTAATGTTCATCGCTTGCAATTCTAACCGAGGTTTAATTATATCTTTGATCTTTACTTTGATATTCATTAATGTACCCAAAAAACTATCACATATTTTTTTAAATATGAATAACATCCAAATTATGTCGCAACAAGATATATTTCTAATAAAAAAGTTTAAAAAGATGCTTTTCTTGTTCCAATTATCCTTCACTTTTCATGTGATATCTTTCTCCTCTTCTTACGATCCTTGTTAATGGTTGCCCTTCAAGATCTTTCACTTGATTAAGTGTCTCAATTCTAGAATGCATTTTTGGTGGGTGCCTTTTCTCTATTGTACAATCAAAAGACTTCTTTTCAATCCTACATCTGTGACTCAAAGGAAGGTAACATCGATGACCCCATAAAGTACTCCTTTTTACTATTAGCCTATCAAATTGAGGAATTGTCTTTATTACAATATGGGTATGCCCGTTTTCCTTTTCAACTCTATCAAGATAAATTTCTATATGATGGAAAGTCATTGATAGTCCATAATAAAGAAGCATGCAACTTAAAATTTTGTTTAGTTGATGCATCAGAGATTTCAATACCAACTTCCCACAACTCATTCAATTCCTCTATTAGAGGTTGAAGATATGTATCAATTGCAACTTTGGGACTAATTGGACCAGGAATGAGCATTGACAAAATAAAATTTTTGTATTTCATACACAACCAAGGTTGTAAATTATAAGGAATAAGAACCACGAGCCAAATGCTATATGAGGTTTTAGAATTTAGGAATAGTTGGAATCCATTACTAGCAAGTCTAAGTAGAACGTTAAGAGGATCAACTACAAACGAAGGATATAGTTCATCAAATGACTTTCATGCCATTCAATCCTCTGGGTGCCTCATTCTTCTATCATCAGTTATTCCATCCTTAAGCCATGTCATTAGATAAGTTGTCTTTGTAGGCATAAATAACCTCATAAACCTAGGATTTAAAGGAAAGTAGCATAAATTTTTTAGGCTATTTTTTACCTTTTTAATTCTTTGTCTGCTCGCTATGTGTATCTAATTTCCATCTGGATACACCATAAATTTTGCAGAATCGATTAAGCTATCCTTCTACCAATATAATATGTAATTATTAGTACAAGCATCAATCTTGTTGTAAGAAATCCTAGGCTCTTGAATTATCTTCTTTGCCTCATAATATGAATTTATAAAATTAGCTCAATCAGGCAACAACTCCTCTTATAACATTTTCAATAGCATGGTAAATGACTCATTGCTCCAATGATCCATACTTTTGATGAGAAGCAATTTAATCAAAGATAAAAACTTTGAAGCCTTTGAGTTTTGATACAATGGCTGATCGAAATCCTTTAGAAGGCTATAAAACTTTTTAACTTCAGCATTTGGTTCCTCCTCAAGTTTATCATCAAAATTAGTGTGCGTATCTTCTCCACTTTGAGCATTAGGATATAAATCTCTCAATACTTCTTCTACTTCATCTTCACCTTCACTCTCAAAAAAATTCTACTTCATCATCATCCTCACTTTCAGAGTCTAATAGTGGCTCACCTAACTGTTCTCCGTGGTGAAACCAAAAGGTATAATTTTTAATTATTCCATGGACTTTCAAATGTATCCCAATCATTTTATGAGTTTCTAATGTTGTGTTACAACATCGTAACATGGATACCATATTTTACATTCTTCTTCTTTTCCCCAAAAATCATAATTCACAAACTTTTTTCCCCTGTTTAAGTAGATTTTGTCGGTCTGATTATGAAGAGAAAGTTGCATCCATTTCTTACTAGGTTCCATAACCTGGGAGAATACATAAAAATTAGATTAAAATAATATAAAGGATAAGAAAAATAATTAGATTCACATCACGTATTACCATCATATGATTATATCATACTACATCAGGTATTTCAACTTTAAACATAATACGACCTCCTCCTCAGATTAGACCTATTATTTTGCAAAATATACCGACACTATTTGAAACTTCCAGCTTACTACCCAAATAAACATATAATCGTCACACACCAACAACATTTAAGCATCTCATATGCCTTTAGCATAACACATCCAAAAGAAAAAGGATCAAATACCTAAGATTAAAAATCAATAATAAATTAATAAGGAACATTCAACATTAATAAGAAACATCCAATATTTCCTTTTCTTGGTTTTGTGTTATGGTTCTTTAGTTTTCCCTATTGTTGAAATGCTAAATATCTCGATTATTGTAGTCATGGTTACCTGACAATAGCACCAACAGGGAATTTATTGTGGTTATTTATGAATACAATTGAAAAGTGGGAGATCAGCATTAAGCTGTCAAATTAATTACCTCTGATTAATTTGTTTTTCCTCAAGATGTCTAGTCTTTCTCACATATGGTTGGGGCCTTGATCATTAGTTTGATAGACGTTTTGTATTGCTTTCTTAATTATGATATATTTTAAGTACTAGAATCTTTTATTGATAAATATGTAGACCACATTAAGATGTGCTATGCTATTTTTGAAACGCTTTACTTGAGTCGAGGGTCTATTAGAAATGACCTCTCTACCTTCAAAATGTAGAGGTAAGAAATGGGGGTAGGCACTCGGTAATTTAGTTTGGTTTTGGGTTTTTATTTAAATTTTTGGTTGTGGAATTAAGTGTACCGAAAATCAAATAGAAATACTTTGGTTCAGTTTGATTATGTAAGTTTTGATTCGGTTTGGATTCAATTTAATAATTTTGGGTTTTTGGTTTTGGGCTTGTTCTTAATGGGCTAAATTATGTTTGTAAATTAGACTATTTTTTAAGGTTAACCACATTTTCTACCACTATAGAGCTAATTGGGAGTATTTAACATAAGTTGTTCTAGCCTTGTTAAGTGTTAACTGAACATGCTAACATTTTATTCAATGGCAAGTATTGTATTACGTTTCATTTGTTGGCTTGTTGATTTACACCATATAAAATATAAATATTTGCCTTAAAAACATCTCCAGTTTAACGCTTTAACAATTTGGATTTTTGGTTTCCATTTCTTTTTTACCTTAACTGAAAATATTAAAAACATACCATACTTTTACTTGAAAAAAATGATAAGTTAACAATTAACATAAATAATATTTGAAAAGAAGTGATTCCTGACCCATTTGGAACCAGTTGATGCATACATTGAGGATTGGAGACACAACAATTTTATTTTGCTATCTCCTTTTTGGCCTTTGGGTCTATGTCCGTCAAGAGTGTATAGTTTAACCATTCTTGACCAACAAGTATGTATTGAATTTAACCAACAAGAAATAGTTACAATTTATGTTACAAGCTATAAACAAGTACCATACCAAGTAATGGTGAAGAAGAGAAATTAAGACATTTGAAGACAATGCCTAGAGAAGTTGCTAAAGCACTCAATGAGACCTGTGGTGGTCCTCTCATTAGTCATGAGTACACCCTAATTTAAAAATTCCACCATGTTGATGAATATTTTATAGATTAAAAAAATGGCCATTGGAAACTTCACCCTAATTTGTCAAACACGTAAAGCATTTGTCTAATCTTAGGAGAAAGAAATTAAATACATGAATAGATCAATCTCTCTGTGGTTACTAGTCTAGACAAGACAATACATGACATATTGTATTTTATACACAGATTAAATAGGATAATGTATCTTGTCTTTGGAACATATGTTACTCTTTTTTTGTCTTAATGAGAAATGGTTTGATTCCTCAAATAGTAACACTTTCTCAAAAAGTAGGAATGACGATGAAGTAATATATATTAGGAAGCAAAGCAGCTATAGTCTGCCAACAGTATATAGATAGTTCCAGGTGATATAAGAATGATAAAGTAAATTAAAAGGCAGGGTATAATGGGTCATCACTGCTGCAACAAAAACAAAGTAAAGAGAGGTCTTTGGTCTCCAAAAGAATATGAAAAACTCATTAGACACATCACCACCCATGGCCATTCTTCGTTCACCATTTATCTTTGTTGTTCCCTTTGGCCGCTCACCGTTCCCCTTTTTCAGTGAGAGTTAAGAGAGTGTACTGTGAAAGTGACTAAGTGTATTAGCTATTAGGGTTCTTGGCCTATTGCCTAGTTGCCTTCTTGGCTTCTTGCTGAAGCCTGAAGTGAATGTATTTTCCTATTTGGGTTGTGTGGGTTACTGAAGGTATTTGCGTTGTATGCTGTAGAGGCCTATTAGGTACTGGGTAAGAATTTAAATCTAAATCTCTATCATGAATTACTAATTAAAGCATTGAAATTGAAGGTAGTGATAGATATTTGATGTAAGATTGAGCGATGCTATTGATGTGATGTCGATGGAAGATATCAATCAGTGCAGCATGTTGAATGAGGCCATAATAACCACTTATATCAACTTTAATTGTATTAAACACAACACATATACTATAACAATAGTGTAACAAAAAACTATTCTATAATTCCCCCCGACTTAGATAAATTTACTACTGCAACAACAATAACAACATCTCAAGTAAAATCCCACAAGTCCCTACCTGTAATTTATGTAACATGGATAACTTCAGTAAAGAAACTACCAACAAAGCTGCAACAGAATTAGAAATCACAACTATGTGCATGGCTCATGTTGGTAACCAAACACATAATAACATATTTTGGTATAATTTAGAAAATTTTGTTTGCTTAACAAAAGCAATCATTATCATTTATATAAACGAGTCACAAGTGTTGCAATGATCCCTATTCATGTTACTTTTTCTATTAACTACAGTAACTTCCTCTTAAAATACACTACCTTAAAAATAATATAGTTTAGTATACACCAAAAGGTTGAGAAATAAGATGAAATTACTTGTTTGCACCAGAAGAACCTTTTCTACTTTAACTTGGTACAAAAATACTGATATGACAGATAATATATTTCTGATTCTATTTTACAGATTGTCAGTATAAGATTATCTTCTGATTTTGCGTTCTAACTTTACCTTATGAACTGCCGATACCTTAAATTCAACACAAAAAACCATATGAACTGTCGATACCTAAAATTAAATCTAACAAAAGCAACAACTACAGAGAGTAGATAATAAAAAAAACTAGTGACTCATATCACACTAGAACATCTTAAGTTAGCCCCGCACCACCCCATCCCATTTTCATTCTTAATAGTATGTACATAGTAATTATGACCTTACCCCTACTTTGTCAAGGTAGAGAGATAATAAGTGACCATCTATAATTTGATATATTTCATAGTAAATTAATTACCTATTAGTTGTACAAATTAGAAGAAAATTGATGAATTCTGAATGGAGAATCAAACGAACAAGATTAACTCAAAAATCAAGCAACAATGAATTTAGAACAATTTTGAAAAAAAAATAGCAACTAAATGGAATAGAAAGCATACCTTTAAGAGAGATTAACAGAGAATAGGGCAAATTGCAATCACCTAAGGAAGAAGTCGATAGTTGGAATTTAGCAAAAGCTACTCCTGCAATCATTGTTGTGTGCATATGTGTATTGATCAATATTTCTAGATCCCTCGACCATTTTTGTGTGCGTATGAGTACTGCTAGGGTATTGTGACCAGCTATGTGTTTTGAGGAAACTACGCGCAGAGAGCTTTTTTTACATTTTAATTTATTAGAAAATTAAGAAAAATGAGATTAAACATGTGTATATATGTATTTAGTGAAATAAAAAATATTATTAAAATTTTAATATTATATTTTGATAGTACTTTCTCCTGCTCAAGTCTTTGAATATAATTTGAGGCCGATTAAAATTTTTTAGGGACCAAATTTTCTACCTTTACAATAAAATATAATATTAAGGATCAATATATAATATCATCGTAATACATGTTCTTTTAGAGACAAGATTATTAATCTATCCCTAAATATTGATCATAAATAATGCAATTTCTTGTAGTGATTCTAGCGGGTATGGAATTATTTTGTTGTTATCGAATCTAAGTTGGTGGAGAGGTAGAGTAATGATTGAAATTCAATTATGGTAAGTATGTGATACGTTTCTTAATATCTCCTATTCTCTAAGTTTAGGAAATCATATTTTTAATATATGTTTATCTATAGTATATGTTGCTATAACCTTGTTACAATATATTGGCTAAAATTATTCTCTTGCAAACTTATTGATAGTTTGGTTACATCCTAAGCACTCAAAGAATTAGGTTTTTTGGATAACTATTCTAGAAAGTAAATTATAGAAAATAAATCAACACAAAAATTATACGTGAAAATTTCTTGCTCGGGAGTCAAAAATTAGGGCTAGCTACTTTGTGTAGGACTTTTTCAGTATCTTCTACTAAACTTGAGTCCAAACTCCAAACATGTTTATAGTAGCCCCTATAACAATTAAAAATCTAGTTTCCACCTTCTTAATTAATGTTCAGTGACATTATCCAGGTCAATGAAGTTCCTTGCAATAAACAAGATACAAACAACAAAAGTAATCAAGATCATGTCATGGAACTACTCCAATAAACTATCTATTACTAACTAAAATATTGAATGGATAAATCTTGATAGGAATAAGTTCTTTGTGATCAAAGCAACTTTCTCATCCAAACTCTTTGTGTAAAACTAGGAAATCTCTAAGGACTTTACCTTTAGGAGTGGTCAAACTCAAAGGATTGATGTAGGACTATTTATATAGGAGCAAGTCACCACCTGATTTAAGTCGTGTCAAGAATTAAAGCTAATTTGACTAAGTCTTCTTTTTGTTTAGGTGCATGGTGTTCTTTGTCTCTTTATTTGAAATTTATTTTCTGCACAATTTTATGGTAACTTTGCTTGTATAGTTTTTTAGTTTCTCATTGAATTGAATTCTCTTGTATTGTAATTTTTGCTAGGAATCCTAATGCAATCTGTGGATAACATCAGTCTTCTATCTTTGACAACATCCTTCTATACTTAGAAGACATATTCTTTGATGAGTTCTTCTAGCTATATTGCTTGTATTTCACTTATTCTTGGATACTAGTGGGGATCTTGTCCTTGATACTTCTTCCTTCAATATTTGATATATGGATTTCCACTTTAACACAGTTTGTCAACCCATCAAAACTACACATGATCTAGAATTTACATTAAGAAATCATTGTGCCTCAACCAATTTACTCTTTTGATGATGACAAACCTATAGCACCTTGATAAGGCTTCATCTGTATTCTTGTATTATCTTTAATCTTCTTGAGCTCTTTAAGTGAATCTTTCACTTTTAAAAGTGGCTTCAGTGTTGACAATCTTCCTTGCATGAATTAGCTCCTTTTTTTTTTAATATTTTTACAGCTTTATGTCGGTACAAAATACATGCTACATAATGTATGTAAGCTTGAAGTAGTTCACCCTCAATCTATTTAAGGTTTGTACACTTCCTTAGTCACTATGTTTTACCAACTTTAGTTTCTTCTAGATTGTACAACTAGCTATATTGTATGACCAAGAAAATTTTAAAAACTACATAATTAGCATTTTATTCATCACAGTCAATTAGATGACTAGGTTTGCATGACTAAGCAAGACTAGTGGTCTTAATTAATGATTTATAGGGTGTAGCACCTTACATTTTCATGTCAACTCTAAATTATTTCATTCACTTGTTAGAGCTTAGTAACTAAGTCATTTGACCCAAAATTTTATTAGAATCCACTTGCAACGAGTTTTGGGACTTAGACAAATGTTTACCGACATGTGTCAAGTCGGGCAAGTGTCAGGGTAGGGCTATATATTAGATGGTCAATGATATGACAAATGTGCCATATTAGAGTATAAACTCCAGAGAATTTTGAAACCATCCCCTATACTATGGTCATCATGGTTAGTTGGATCCTGTCTTGATAGGAAAATTTTTTTATGTTATTTCAGCAAGGGTATTTTTGTCCTACCCCTTTTATGTAATCAATTCCAAAAAATTTTAAACTTTGCTAAAAGAAGCAGCTTCCACCAGCTACACTTAGGGATTCAAACAAGTGTTCTCTTAAGTTCTCTTCTAAGTTTTCCTTTTTTTCTTAAGGTATGTAGGGGTAAGCACCCTCATATATATATATATATATATATATATATATATATATATATATATATATTCCTATAAATTTCATCCTCTGAAGTTCAAATAATTCTTGTAATAAGTTAGGGTTAGAGAAAAACACTTATGATCTCTCTTTAATTCATCAAGTGAACTTCATCAAACTCTTTACACATGTTTTTATTTCATGACTAACCTAATCTATGTGTTTCCCATGGATTCTTACACATGAACTTTTGAATCTTATGTAGCTTATAAATCTATTAAATCCCGTGAAACTTTTGATGATCATGTAACTACCATAACTTTTTAATAAAAACTCTCTTATGCTTTTGCTATGGTGATGTGAACCCAATTGAATATCCTTTTGACATGGTACCATGAACTCTTTTTTAATACACCATACAATATGACATATACCCTTTATAACCTTCATAATACCTACAATATTATGAAAAATCATATCTCATGAACTATGACAAAAAGTGCTATCTTTCATGAATCTCAAATAAAACTAATAAATGATTGAATATATCAACCTGATCCCCTAATATTTTTAACTCATTATTATGATCCTAAATCAACTATTTTATAATTTTGAGACAAAAGAGGCTAACTTATGGATTAAATCAAAAGACAAAGACTAAAATAATATGTGCTTAAGAAAGATAGATGGTTAATCGAGAAGTCATAAGTCTTAAAGATAAATGCCTGAAATTATATTTGCTAATATAGGTATGAATTATTTTGTTAATACGAGAGACTTTTTTAATGTTTCCCCAAAGAGGATGATTATTCCTACTTTTATGTTGTTATATACGGGCCATACCAATCCACGTTGTTATCAGGGTAAGTTCCAACTCGATCAAGTATGGATTAGACCCACATAGATCATGGTGAATATATGTATTCATGATGTTTATTTCATTTACTCACACGTGAAACTAAAATGCTAATGAAGTACTTATCTCCAATAGTTGATGATTTATATCTATATTTATCTCTTAGGTTATGTCTCCTAAACTTTATTATTTTACTTATATATGTATGTATGTGTGTTATATTATATTCTTTCCAACGATTTTACAAATTATGCATTTAATATACTGACTCTACTTGGTGTTGTATTTCATCATGATATAGATACAGGAACAAATATTTCTGATCAGGTATATTGTTAAGTTTATCACTCCCGACTATTGGTGAAAATTACCTATTTCCTTGGGGCTAGACTTACTTAGTTTGATTTCTGTATTGATGTTAAGCCATAGGCCTTGTCCTAGTAGACTTTATTTTTGCTTATTTAGAGGCATAGTAAATAGATTAGTTGTTAGACATGTTTACCTTTAATTTTGACTTCATGTCACCTTATTGTAGAACAAATGTTTTCTTCTTAATTAACTAACAAATTCTATTCAACTTAAAAAGATAACTTTATATTTTACTTAAATCTTGCATAAATACTAATTATGCTCATGTCATATACCAAACAGTTTGCTCAAGCTAGTAATGGTATTGAGTTCCATCCAGATCTAGGATCTAGGCCAAGGGTGACAAAATATTGGTATTAGAGTACTAGGTACAATTATTCTAGAATGACTATAAAGTTGTGTCTTGTAGATTCTTTTTTATGGGTATGAACCATGCCATACTATTAATAAGAAAGCTATATGATATTAAGAAGTACCTCCCCTCTTTCATGATCTAATTCACGCGATAGAGTTAAACTCCATGAAATTGATCTTATTCTTATACACGTATACGATCATGTCTTTAAATAGAACTAATACCAAAGAGCTACCATTAATGTTGAGGTTTTTATTAGGGTAAATGCTAACATAATGTCGCAACCTCAAGAAATTCACTCTAGAAATAGGGACCACTTTGAGGGCTAGAATATTAGTGTTGAGATTCTACATATGATGTTAAGTTCAGCAAGTGTCATATGACAGCTAAACCTCAGCTTTCCCATACTAATACTACATATGTTGAATTTAGGGGATTATCTAGATATTCTTCTTCTTGAGTATCTATGCTTTACCAGCTTCATTCTCTTTTAGATTGTATGCCCAAGAAAATTTAAAAAAAATAATAGGAGTAACCTTTCAATCATCACAATTGATTAGATGGCTAGGTTTGCATGACTAACCAAGACTTGAGGTCTTACATAATGAGTTATAAGGTATAGCACCTTGAATTTTCATGTCATTTTAAATCATTCCATCCATTTATTAGAGCTTTGAAATCAAGTTATTTGACTTATAATTTGATTAGAAGCCATTTCCAATAAGTTTTGGGACTTAGACAAAAGTTTTAGGGCATGTATTAGGGTAGGGTGATGCATTGGCTGGCCAATGCTATGAAAATGTGCGGTATCAGAGTCATAACTTCATAGAAGTTGGAAACCATCTCCCCAACTATAGGCATCATGGTGAGTTGGACCCTATTTTGATAGGAAAATTTGTCTTATCCTTTGTATGAAATGGTTTACCACAGCTTTTAATCTTTGATAAAAGTGTAAGCATTCAAACTATTTAAATTATTTTCTTCCTTCCTCTCCCCAAAACTCCAAAGAAGCAACTTCTACATGCTACACTTAGCGATTCAAGCAACGGTTCTCTTAAGTTCTCTTTAAGTTTCCCTCTTCTTCTTAAGGTATATAATGCTATTCACCCTCATATATGTATTTCTATAAATTTTATCCTCCTGAGTTTAAATGATTCTCGTAATAAGTTAGGGTGAGAGTAAAACCCTTATAATCTTGGTGTCTTCTTAAGTGGACATCATGAAACTCTTTACACATGTTTTTTATTTCATGATTAACCTATCATATAAATTTTTTATGGATTATGAGACATGAACTCATAAACTGAAGAATATTATGTAACTTATAAATCTTTTGAATCTTATGAAACTTACAGAGCTTATGATTTTCTTTGAATCTCATGAAACTCAAATTGAGAACCTTTTGATAATCATGTAAACTCCATGATTTTTACTACAAGGTCTCTTAATTATGATTTTGATATGGTTATTTGAAACCTATTAACTGAATTTTTATCACGATACCATGAACTCTTTATTTATAGGCTACGCTAAATGACATGGACCCTTTATAACCTCTATAATACCTAATGATTTTACCTTATTATTATGAGCTTAAAGCAGCCATGTTATGATTTTAAGCTGAAAGGGGCTAACATATGGATATGAATCAAAAGACAAAGGCTGAATAATATGAACTTAGAAAAGATAGATGGTTAACTAGAAGACATAAGTCTTAAAGATAAATGTCTAAGACAACTTTTACCAATCTAGGTATAGATTATTTCATTAATAAGAGTGACTTCTATTATATTTTCCCAAAGAGGATGATTATGCTTTCTTTTATGTTGTTATATACATGCCATACCAATCCATGTGACAATAGGGTTAGGTTTCTAATCGATTGAGAATTGATCAGATCTACATATAGATCACGGTGAATATATTTATTCATAATGGTTATGCCATCAATTTCAACATGAAATTAAAATTCTAATGAAGTACCTATCTCTAATAGTTGATGATTTATGCCTATATTTCTCTCTTCTGTTATGTCTCCTAAACATTATTGTTTCACTTTCATATAATTGGTATGTCATATTATTTCCAACCATTTTACATATAATGCATTTGATATACCGACTCTATTCAGTGATACATTATTTTATGATACAGATACAAAAACACAAGCTTGTGATCAGACACATTGTTAAGTTTATTATTCTCAACTATTGGTGAAGCCCCCTATTCCTTTGGATATTAGTCTAGAATTACTTAATTTGATTTCAATATTGAAAGAATGCAACATACCTTTCCCTGGTAGATTTGTTTCTCTTATTTGGAGGCTTCAATATAGATTAGTTATTAGTCAAGCATTACCTTTAACTTTGACTTCATATTATCTTGTTATAGAGCTAATATTTTCTTCTTAATTAACTAACAAATTCTATTCCCTTTAATAATATCCTCATGGTTTGCTTACGTCTTGCTCAACATACTAGTTAATGATCATGTCATTTTCCAGAAAGTTTGGTCGGGCAACTATTGGTATTGAGTGCCGATCAAATCTAGGGTTTAGGCTTAGGGCATGATAAAAAATAATGTCAGAGCACTGATTTTAATTATTCTAGAATAACAATGAAGTTGTATTTTGTATATTCCTTTTTATAGACATGAAGCACACCACACTTATAATAGGGAATCTACATGATATTAGGAAGTACCTCACTTATTTTATAATCTAATTCATACAAAAGAGTTCAACTCTAGAAAATTGTTCTTATTCTTACTCATACATATATAAGATCATGTATCCAAATAGAACTAAAATACAAAGATCTACCACTAATGTTGAGGTTCTTGTTGGGGTGAATGCTAACGTAATACCTCCACCTCATTAAACACAAACTAAGAATAAGGATCATTCTAATATCCAGAATGTAGTATTGACGCTCCACATGTGCTATCAAATTCAGTAAGTGTAAGACCCCGTAAAGTTTCATCATCGTCAAAGCCTTCGAAGAAAGTTAAAAGAAGATTAACACTATGAATTTTAGCTAATTTTCCCAACACTTAGTTTATTTTTGAGCATTCAAAATTTGATGAATAATTTGGCGATCTTTTCGACCTCCGTTTCTTAATTTTATCATTGCAATGCGATGGGGTAAGGTTGTAAGGTATCTTGGATGTGTTTTAGAATTTTTAAAATCTATTTAGGACATGTTTGGGATGCAAAACCTGTAGCTAAAGGCTATTAAGGGGCGCCGCCCACCTTAGCAAAGGATCTGGGCAAGGCGCCGCCCAGGCCATAGCCTTTTGTATTTTTCCACTCCTTTATCATCCGTAACACAAGATTACACCCCAAAAAATACCATACTATTCATACTTTCATCAAAAAATACCAAGAACATAGCTTAGGGTTTCTACACAAACTTTAAAAGAACTCAAAAGTTAATCGTCAGTTTTTAATAATTTTTTGAGAATTGGAATCCCCATTATGAGAACTACAAGAAGCACCCATTAATTTCAAGAATAGCAACCGAAAGTCAAGAACTCACTCAAAGTTTTAATTTCAAGGTATGTAGGGTTTGAGCAAGGACAATCCTTTCGTCCTTGTGCCCAAAACTTATTTTAAATTACAAGTTACTAAATTTTTATGTGATTTCCCATGAAATTGAAGTTATGGTTTATACCCAATTTTTATTGTTTGAAGATTTTGAGATTTCAAGTGATTGAATGTTGAATTACATGACTATTTTTATATATTTATGAATGTAATGTGATTTTTCAGATTTTCTAATTGAGTTTTAAGCATGATATTGTGATTTTGGATTTTATTATCTTGATATTGTTGATGATTTTCAAGAAGCATATTAAGTATGATGTTTTGCTATGATTTTACATGAGTTTGAATCATGGGGTCATTAATCCCTAATTAAAGATTGTTATTTCAATATTTTTGTGCTATAAGCACCCTAAGATAAGATCATTCTTAGATATTTAATAAAGATTTGACCTTTTGGTCTAAGCTGAGATAAAGAATCCACTTTATTCATATGGCTTGAGATTTAAAGAAAATAAAAGAGCATAATTGGTTTTCTTGTAAACCTTTGTGCTAAGTTTTGAAGAGGATTTCTTAAGATCCTGAGCATAAGAATGGGAGTAGTATGTAGTACCGAGTTGGGTATGATTCCAAGGTCTCATGCCCCAGAATTACGCACTACCGTAGGTTTATGATTTCCCATAGTGTGCTAAGATAGTGATCACTTAAGTTAATGTTCTATTCCGATGGTAAAGGTAGAACAACTCTCCCTAATGTGGGCAAGACGTTGGACTCCATGTAGCTCACATGGTTTATATTGGTTAGAAGAAACTCCTAAAGTTATATAATCCCTAGTCCCAAGTATCCCAAAGTCTCTTACGTTTTCTAGAGTCTCAAGCCTTAAAGTTCCTAAAGTATCAAGTTCTTGAGTTTTAATGAAGTTTTACTATTCTTAAGCTAAAAGTGTAAGTTTGAAGGTATATAGATTTTGAAGGCTATGACCCTATGACTCCTAAAGTTTTAAAGAGTTATGATTATTAAGTTCCCAAGAAGTTTCTTGCTTTCATGAGATTATAGATTATGTCCTAAAAGTTGATATTTTAAGATTTCATCTAATTTACAAGTTGACAACAAAAAAAGAATATAGATCTAGAATAAAGTGAAATGACTCACGTGATTTCTATTATCTATTTCCTAACTATAACTTATGAGAATTTTATTCAAGCTATGTGAGTCATCTATTATAGCATGCATGTTTTCTATTAAGACTTGTGATACTAAATATTTATTAGCATACACCCCCACATGCTCAATACATTCTCAAAGTACTGATCCATATATATGTTTTGTGTGCTACATTGTCTCATAATGTAGGTTCAGGTGCTCCATCCCAACCTTGTTAGTGATCCCAGAGTTCCTTTATCTACATCTCCATAGTGGCGAGTCCTCATGGTTTGAGGACCGGTTATCTTCAGATATTAAGTTTATTTAGTAGTTTTTTATTTCTTTTCAGTTGAGTATGAGTCAGTTGGGGATCTGTACCAATGGCTTTCTAAATCTTGAGTAGTATAGGCTTTGTCAGAATACTTGTCAGATTGTTAGTATGTCGAGATTTCCAGTATTATGGTTGTTCGGAAAAAGTATTTTCATAGTATTTCATATGATTTGATATAACAGTGCCCGTGATTTGTCTATTTCATCTCTAAGCAAGTTATTATGTGTGGTAGCAGGCTCAAAAGGTTAGTTTGTGGCTATTTGTAGCCTTAAGCACTATGTGATGTTTTGAGACCCATTTTCGGGGTGTTACAAACTTGGTATCATATCCTAAGGTTTAAGGAGTCCTAGGGAGTCTGACAAGCCGCGTTAAGCAGAGTCTTGGTCATCGGTGTGTAGCGCACCACATCAATGAGTAAGAGGATATAAAATGTTTAGGAAAAAGTTAATTCTTTATTTCAGAAACTATCATGATTAAAGATGTCTCTCTCAGCTATTAATTTATGCTCTTTTATTTTAGAAAATGCCTTCTCATTGAGTCCGTAGAAACAACAATGATCAAGAACATCAACCTGCTGACCCCTTGAACAAAAATGTGTCCCCTGTCAATTTTTGGGCAGCTTTTCAGGTGCAAGCCCAAGCAGTCACTGCGAATGTTCAGGCCATAGCTCCACTACAGCAAGAAGGTGATTTAGCTTCTACCAGGATTTATAATTTCATACAGATGAATCTGCCAGAGTTCTATGGGTCCAAGGCAGGTAAGGACCCACAGTTATATCTTCAAGAGGTGAGAAAGATCATGCTGGTGATGCATGTGTTTGAGGAAGAATGTGTAGAGTTGGCGTCTTGCAGGTTGAAGGACATTGCTTATGACTGGGTTGTTACATAGAAGAAGAGTAGAGGAGAAGATGATGCCTTTATTACTTTGCAGGCATTCCAAGATACATTCTTGGATAAGTTCTTTTTGTTAGAGATAAGGGAGGCTAAAGTAGAGGAGTTTATGAACTTAAGGCAGGGCTCCATGACTATTAAGTAGTACTGCCTAAAGTTCAAACAGTTAGAAAAATATACTCCTGACTTAATTGCTGATGCCCGCTCTAGCATGAGCAAGTTCGTGACAGGTGTTTTTGGTTTGATGTTGAAAGAGTATATGACTGCTATGTTAAATAGAGATATGGATCTATCCAGATTGATAATACATGCACAATAGATATAGGCAGATAAGATGAGGGAACGAGATAGGGTAAGGGTAAACAAGAGAGCTAGATCTGAGCAGCATGAGTATGGTCAGGCTAGGTCCCATAGAGGGAACCGCCCTTAGTTCCAGATTCATTCATCCATTCCAACACCTTTATCCACTAGTGATACCGCACCCAGAGGCAGGCAGGAGTAAAAAAATAGGCATGCTATGTCTAGATCCTAAAATAGTGTGAGTAACAGGCATAATTTTCCTCCTTGTGCTAAGTGTGGTAGGACCCATCCTGCTGAGTGTTTAGCTAAGAAGAGCGGATGTTTTGGTTATGGCAATATAGGCCACAGACTTAGAGAGCGCCCATATGCTAGATAGGGGAGCAGATATACCTAACCACAGGCACAGGCCACTAGTGCACAAGCTCCCGCAGCCCTTCTAGCTCCTCCACAGGGCGTTTCTTCTAATACTGCTGGTGGTCAGCACCAAAATAGATTCTATGCCTTACCTTCTTGTCATGAGCAGGATGATTCTCTCGACGTTGTTACTGGTATCCTCCGCGTATTTAACTTTTATATTTATGTGTTGTTGGACCCCGGGTCAAGTTTTTCTTATGTGACACCATTGGTTGCTGTAAATTTTGAAATGAGTCCTGAAAATATCCCTGAGCCTATTCTAGTTTCTACTACATTAGAGGAGTCCGCTATTGCTAGGCAAGTGTATAAAAAATATCCTATTATTATCCTTTATAGAGTCATATTTGTTAATCTGATAGAGTTGGATATGGTTGATTTTGATCTTATTTTGGGTATGGACTGGCTTTACTCTTGTTATGCATCTATAGCCCGCCATACCCGTGTGGTTAAGTTTTAGTTTCCTGATGAGCCAGTCTTTGACTGGTCCGGAAGCTTAGTATCTCCCAAAAGTTATTTTATTTCTTACCTCAAAGCCAGAAAGCTTAGATCTAAAGGTTGCATCTATCATTTAGTTAGAGTTAAAGACACTAAGTTTGAGATTTCTACTATTCAGTTAGTCAACATTGTTAATGAGTTTCCTGATGTTTTTTCAAAAGATCTTCCAAGGGTACCTCCCGATAGAGAGAAAGAATTTAGGATTGATCTTCTTCCTGACACTCAGTCTATCTCTATTCCTCCCTACCGTATGGCACCCGCAGAGCTTAAGAAGTTGAAAGAACAACTCAAAGATCTTTTAGACAAAGGTTTTATAAGGCCTAGTGTATCTCCTTGGGATGCACCTATCCTATTAATAAAGTCACAGATAAGAACAAGTACCCCCTTCCTAGAATTGACGACTTATTTGAACAACTCCAGGGTGTAAGTTATTTCTCCAAGATGGACCTTAGATTCGGCTATCACCAACTCAAAGTAAGGGAGTGTGACATCCCGAAGACAGCCTTTAGAACCTATTATGGTCACTTTGAGTTTTTTGTCATGTCTTTTGGGCTAACCAATGCTCCCACAACCTTTATGGACCTTATAAATCTAGTGTTCAAGAAGTATCTTAATATGTTTGTCATTGTTTCATAGATGATATTATTTTGTATTCTTGAAGTAAGGTTGACCATGTAGATTATCTTAGAATTATCTTGCAAACTCTTAGAGATCACCAGTTGTTTGCCAAATTCAGCAAGTGTGAGTTCTAGCTAGGGTTCGTAACTTTTATGGGTCATATTATTTCAGCAAAAGGCATTAGAGTTGATCCCCAAAAGACAAAAGTTGTAAGAAATTGGCCTAGACCTATCTCTCTATCTGACATTAGGATTTTATTTGGTCTAGCTAGCTATTACCATCATTTTATTGAGGTTTTATCTTCTATTGTATCTCCTCGATTCCTGTGAGAAGAATTTTCAGGAGTTGAAGACTCAACTTACCTCAACCCTTATGTTGACTTTGCCTGATGGTGTTGATGTTTTCTTGATGTAATATGATGCTTCTAGATTTGTCTTGGGTTGTGTGTTGATACAGAGAAGTAACGTTATAGCCTAAGCCTCTAGATAGTTGAAAATGCATAAAAAGAATTACCTAACCCATATCTTGAATTAGCTGTTGTGGTCTTCGCTTTGAAAATCTGGAGACACTATTTGTATGGTGTTTATGTTGATGTGTTTACTGATCAAAAATGTCTACAGTACGTGTTTTCTCAAAGGGAGTTGAATCTTAGGCAAAAACGATGGTTAGAGTTGCTAAAAGCTTAAAATATGAGTGTGTTGTATCATTCGAGAAAGGACAATGTAGTGGCAGACGCCCTTAGCAGGTTGTCTATGGGTAGTGTTTCTCATGTAGAGAAGGGTAAAGAGGAGTTAGCTCGTGATGTGTATCGTTTGGCAAGATTGGAGGTTAGACTACTTGATTCCGTTGAGGGAAATGTCTTGGTGCAGAGTAGTTCCAAATCCTCTTTAGTTTTGGATGTGAAGGAGAAACAAGACTTAGATGCTAGTTTGGTCAGACTGAAGAAGTCAGTTAAGGACCAAAGAGTAGAGGTTTTCTCCCAAGGGGAGATGGTGTGTTGAAATTGCAGGGTAGATTGTGTGTTTTTTATGTTGATGATCTGAGATAGAGGATCATGGAAGAGGCGCATGGCTCACAATATTCTATTCATCCCGGTGGTACCAAGATATACCGTGACTTACGGGAGACCTGTTGGTAGAGTGGTGTGGAGAAGAATATGGCAAAGTTTGTATCAAAGTATGAAACTTGCTAATAGGTTAAGATAGAGCATCAAAGGCCTGGTGGTGTGATGCAAGAGTTTAGTATCCCCACTTGAAAGTGGGAAGAGATAAATATGGACTTTATAACTGGTTTACCTCTTTTACATCGTCATCATGATTCCATTTGGGTTATTATGGTTAAGCTGACTAAGTCAGTGCATTTCTTGCCTGTGCACACATCTTATGCAGCTGAGGACTATGCTAGATTGTATATTCATGAGTTACTCAGGTTGCATGGAGTTCCCATACCTATTATTTTAGGTAGGGGTACTTAGTTCACTTCGCAGTTTTGGAGAGCTTTTCAGAGGGGTCTAGGTACCCAAGTGCATTTGAGTTCTGCTTTTCATCCGCAGACAAATGGTCAAGCTGAGAGAACCATCCAAACTTTAGAAGATATGTTGAGAGCATGTGTTCTTGATTTCAAAGGTAGTTGGGATGAGCATCTACTATTGGTTTAGTTTGCTTATAACAAGAGTTATCACTCTAGCATCCGGATGGCACCATTTGACGCTTTGTATGGTAGAATGTATAGGTCACCCATAGGTTGGTTTGAAGTGGGAGAAGCTGCTACGATTGGACCTGATGCAGTGTTTGAGGCTATGGAAAAGTTAAAGTTGATTATAGAAAGGTTGAAGATAGCTCAGAGTCATCAAAAGTCATATACAAATGTGAGGAGAAGAGACCTTGAGTTTGAAGTTAATGATTTGGTGTATCTGAAAATTTCACCCATGAAAGGGGTAAAAAGGTTTGGGAAAAAGGGGGAGCTTAGTCCTCGGTATGTTGTCTTTTACAGAGTTCTTAACTGTGCTGGGAAAGTAGCTTATGAAGTAGAGTTGCCCGCAGAACTGATAGTTGTTCATCCTATCTTCCATGTCTCTATGCTTAAGAAGTGTATTGGTGATTCTATTGTTATAGATCCTTCGGAAAACCCTGATGTTTAGGAAAATCTTTTTTTTGATGAGGTTCCAGTTGAAATCCTAGACTACCAAGTCCAGAGACTAAGGACCAAAGAAGTTCCCTTGGTCAAAGTTTTATGGTGGAACCAGTTAGTTAAGGGTGCTACTTGGGAAGCAGCAGCAAATATGCGATCCAAGTACCCACACCACTTCTCCGTAAGTTCAGATCAAGCCGAAGGTATAATTCTTTCTTAATTCAATCCCTTTCTAATTAAATTTGCAGCTGTATAGCCATTCTTATCATAAGCTTTTGTATTCTATGAAGTATCCGAAGGTTTAAAATGCAGTAAAGCCAATTTAGCCAAATATTTCAGTTATGTATCCTTAATTTTCTCTACGTTCTTAACATATCTATCTACATTTGAGGATGAATATTCCCAAGGGGGACATATTGTAAGACCCCATAAAGTTTCCTCATCGTCAAAGCCTTCAAAGCAGGTTAAAAGAAGCTTAACACTTAGAATTTTAGCTAAGTGTTCCAACACTTAGTTCATATTTGAACCCTCAAACTTAGATGAATTATTTCGCTACCTTCCCGACCTCCGTTTCTTGATTTTATTATTGCGTTGCGATGGGGCAAGGTCGTAAGGCATCTCGAGTGAGTTTTGGAATTTTTGAAATCCATTTAGGGTACGTTTGGGGTAACAAAACAGTAGCTAAAGGCTATTATGGGGCACCACCCACCTTAGCAAAGGCTCTGGGCAAGGCGCCGCCTAGGTCATAGCCTTTGCGCCCAGTTTTCAGCCTTTTTTCTCCATCTCATTAAGGGTAAAGTTGGTATTTTTCTACTCCTTTATCATCCTTAACACGAGATTACACCCCAAAAAATACCATATTATTCATACTTTCATCAAATACCAATAAGAACATAGCTTAGGGTTTCTACAGAAACTTCAAGAGAACTCAAAAGTTAACCGTCAGTTTTCAATAATTTTTTGAGAATTGGAATCCTCATTATGAGGGCTACAAGAAGCACCCATTAATTTCAAGAATAGAAACCGAAAGTCAAGAACTCACTCAAAGTTTTAATTTCAAGGTATGAGGGGTTTGAGCAAAGACAATCCTTTCGTCCTTGTGCACAAAACTTATTTTAAATTACAAGTTACTGAATTTTTATGTGATTTCCCATGAAATTGAAGTTAGATTTTATACCCAATTTTTATTGTTTGAAGATTTTGAGATTTCAAGTGATTGAATATTGAATTGCATGACTATTTTCATATATTTATGCATATCATGCGATTTTTTAGATTTTTTAATTGAGTTTTAAGCATGATATTGTGATTCTTGATTTTATTATCTTGATATTGTTGATGATTTTCAAGAAGCATATTAAGTATGACGTTTTTCTATGATTTTACATGAGTTTGAATCATGGGGTCATTAAGCCTTAATTAAAGATTGTTATTTCAAGATTGTTGTGCTACAAGCACCCTAAGATAAGATCATTCTCAGATATTTGATAAAGATTTGACCTTTTGGTCCTAAGTTGAGATAAAGAATCCATTTTATTCATATGACTTGAGATTTAAAGAAAATAAAAGAGCATAATTGGTTTTCTTGTAAACCTTTGTGCTAAGTTTTGAAGTGGATTTCTTAAGATCCTTAGCATAAGAATGGAAGTAGTATTTAGCACCAAGTTGGGTATGATTCTAAGGTCTCATGCCCCAGAACTACATGCCACCGTAGGTTTATGATTTTCCATAGTGGGCTAAGATAGTTATCACTTAAGTTAAGGTTCTATTTCAATGGCAAGGGTAGAACAGCTCTCTCCAACGTGGGCAAGACATTGAACTCCATATAGCTTACATGGTTTATGTTGGTTATAAGAAACTCCCAAAGTTATATAATCCCGAGTCCCAAGTTTCCCAAAGTCTCTTAAGTTTTCTAGAGTCTCAAGTCTTAAAGTTCCTAAAGTATCAAGTTCTTGAGCTTTAAAGAAGTTTTACTATCCTTAAGCTAAAAGTGTAAGTTTGAAGGTATATTGATTTTAAAAGCTATGACCCTATGATTCCTGAAGTTTTCAAGGGTCATGATTATTAAGTTCCCAAGAAGTTTCTTGCTTTTATGAGATTATAGCTTATGTCCTGAAAGTTGATATTTTAAGATTTTATCTAATTTACAAGTTGAGAACAAAGAAAGAATACAGATCTAGAATAAAGTAAAATGACTCACGTGATTTCTATTATCTATTTCCTAACCACAACTTATGAGAATTTTATTCAAGATATGTGAGTCATCTATTATAGCATGCATGTTTTCTATTAAGACTTGTGATACTGATTATTTATTTGCATACACCCCTACATTCTCAGTACATTCCTAAAGTACTGATCCACATATGCATTTGTGTTCAACATTGTCTCATAATATGGTTCAGGTGCTCCGTCCCAGCCTCGTCAATAATCCCCAAGTGCCTTTATATATATTTCCACAGTGGTGAGTCCTCATAGTTCAAGGACTTGTTATCTTCACATATTTGGTTTATCTAGTAGTTCTTCATTTCTTTTCAGTTGAGTATGAGTCAGTTGGGGACCTGTCCCAATGGCTCTCTTGTTCTTGTGTAGTAGAGATTTTGTCAGGCTAGTTGTCAGATTGTTAGTATGTCGAGATTTCCATTATTATGGTTGTTCGGACAAAGAATTTCCATAGTATTTCTTATGATTTGGTTTAACGGAGCCCGTGATGTGTCTATTTCATCTCTAAGCAAGTTATTATGTGGAGTAGCAGGCTCAAGGGTTAGCTTGGGGCTACTTGTAGCCTTAAGCACCGTGTGACGCTTCGGGACCCATTTTTGGGGTGTTACAGTAAGGGTCCCGTGATATCTAACTCTTAGCCTCCCTATACTAATACTACATTTATTTAATTAGGAGAGTTATCTAGATGCTCACCCAGCTTGTTACCACTCAGTCTAGCCACCAAGTTGTAGTCCCTACTAGTTCTAGTTCACATGATTTTTTCGACACCATTGAAATTCATGAGTTCCTCAAGATAAACCCACCAATATTCACAAAGTAGAATGATGAAGAGGACCTTCATAACATCATTAATAAAATTTAATAAATCCCTAGGATGATTCATGTTAGTGAAATAAAAAAAGTTGAGCTTATCTTCTATCAGTTAAAGGATACTGCAAATACGTGGTACAAACAATGGGATTTGACTAAAGAAGAACTTGTTGGAGTTGGAGTTGATGGAAGCTAACATAAATAAATTCACAAATATTAAGCAGGGTATCATGAGTGTAAAGAATTACAACCTAAGGTCACACAACTATTTGAGTAACCTTGAAATGTTGTCCACTATAAAGGCAAGGATGATAAAATTTCTACATAAGTTTTAAAAGCATGTGCAGAAGGAATGTGTTGGGGAATTGATGCATAGTGATATATATATATATATATATATATATATATATATATATATATTAATTATTTTTTATTAATAAACTAAGGAAGTGAAGCTGAAAAAGAAGGAAGAGTGCCAGAGTAAGAGGCCCAGTCAGTTAAAAATAAAGTAAGTCACCAGAAGAATGGTAATAGATCTTTCCTTCCTAAGAGTTCATCAGGACATACTCCATCTTCATCTAGTGCACTTACATTGAGGCCTAGGAATGACTAGAGTTCTAAACAAATCAGAGTTCCAAACTAATTAGAATTTTAGAGCACAAAGTACAGTCTCAAGATAGTGTGGCACAAGGGTTCATACCCTACTTGCAACAATTGTGGTAAGAAATCATCAAAGAAAGTGTCATTCTGATAGAAATATATGTTATGGGAGTGGATTGTATGGCCATTTCTTGAAGCATTGTCCATCAGCTAAGTGGGTCAATGGGGGCAATAGAACCTAACTAGTACTTCTATTATCTCATCAATTTGGGGTAATAGCTACTTTAGAAGAATGAATAGCTTAGAATCGCTTATATGTTTTAGCCAGTCATTAGGAATTAGAAGTATCTCCAAATGTCACTGATATGTTAAAGATCTTTTCTTATGATGTTGATTTGTTATTTTATCCTAGAGCTTCTTTATCCTTTCAGACTTTTTAGATCGCTATGAATTTTATCTCAGTAATCGTCCACTACTGAGATAGTATAAGTGACTTAGTTGAGTTAGATATGATTGATATGGATTAGTTATACTCGTGTTATTCATTAGTTGGTTGTAAAACTATGATTATAATGTTCTCGTTTCCTAATAAACCAATCCTAGTATAAGAAAGTAATCTTTTAGTTTCCTAATAAACCAATCCTAGTATAAGAAGGTAATCAAGTTGTGTCAAATGGAAAAGTCACTTTGTACCTTAAGGCTAGAAGATGCTTTCCAAGGAGTGAATCTATCACTTAGTACAGGTTAAGGATTGAAATATCTAAATTACATCCCTTTAATCAATTTCAATTATTAATGGGTTTCCTGAGGTTTTTCCTATGATGTTCTTTGAGTACCTCCTAATAAAAGAGATAGTCTTTGGGATTGGCGTTCTCCCTGGAACCCAATCTATATCTGTCCTGCCATATAAAATAGTTCCATTATAGTTGAATGAATAGTTAAAAAACCTCATTTATAAGGGATTCCTTAGACCAAGTGTATCTCTATGGGGTTCTCTAGTTATGTTTATGTGTAAAAAGGATGGTTTCCTCCAAATGGAATAGACTATTGTCAGTTGAACAAGGTAACTATAAAGACTAAATACCCACTTCCCATGAATGATGACTTATTTTATTAACTTTGGGGTGCTAAGTGTTTCTATAAAATAGTCCTTAGATTTAGCTACCATCAATTGAAGGTTAAGAAATGTGACATCTCAAAGAAAATCTTAATATGTTCATGATCATATTTATTGATGACATCCTAATCTATTCTGACAGTAAGAAAAGTATGTTTATCATCGCTAAATAGTGTTGTAAACACTTAAAGGCCATGAAGTTTATGCTAATTCTCTAAGTATGAGTTTTGTGATGTCAGTGAAATTTTCTGATCATATTATTTTCCATAAAGGTATCTAGGCCTATTCCCAAAAGATTGATGTAGTTAAGAATTGACCCAGACCTACGACATCCACTGATATTAGAATAAAGCTATGTTCAGTGGTCTAAAGCATGTGAAAATATTTTCTAAGATTTGAAATTTTGGTTTATCTTTTCTCCGATACTGACCCTATCAGGGAGAATAAAGGTTTCAAGTTGTATTATAATGTTTTGAGGGTTGGTGTTAGTCGTGTTTTGATTCAACATAGTGAGGTCATATATTATGCCTCTAGAAAACTTAAGAACTATGAGAAAATAAAAATACCTAACTCATGATCTTGTGTTAGCAACAATTGTGTTTGCTTTAAAGTTCTAACATCACTATCTCTCTAGTGTTCATGTTGATATCTTCCTTGACTACAAGTGTCTTTAGTACAACTTCATTCAAAAGGATTTGAATCTTAGCCAAAGATGATGGCTTAAATTACTTAAGAATTATGACATTAGCCTCTTCTATCACCTCGGTAATATGAAAATGGTTATAAATACGCTTAATAGATTTTTCATAGTAGTCCTGATCATGTTAAGAAAGGAAAGAATGGGCTCTTGAAAGATACTCGTTGACATGAAAATTTAGGATTCCACCTTTTAGACACCAAAGATGGTGGTGTGGTTGTTCAAGATGTGTGTGGATCATCCCTAGTGTTGGAATTTTATAAGAAGAAGTAATGTAGTGATGCTATATTGAAATGGAAAATGAAAAAAGTCTGTAAGTATAAGGATATGGCCTTTGAATATGTGAAAATGACGTCTTAAGATACAAGGATAGGTTGTGTGTTTCAGATATTGATAGACTTCGATAGAGGATTATGGAAGAAGTGGACCACTCCGAGAATTTTATGCACCAAGGTTCTATAAATATGTACCATGACATGAGAGACGTAATTTGGTGGAACAATATGAAGAAGAGATTGTTGAGTTTGTAGCTAAGTTTCCAAACTTCTAGTTGGTTAAGGTTGTATGCCAAATACGTGGAGAGTTGGATCAATGTATAGTTCTTCATGAGAGAAAGATGGTGGTGATACCAAATGGAACCTTCAGAACTCAATATGGTCACCATAAATTTATTATATCATTTGAACTGACGAATGCTCCCACATCTTTCATAGAATTGATGAATAGAGTGTTCACGAAGTACTTGGGCATATTCGTCAATGTATTTTGGATGACATCCATGTTTATTCTTGGAATAAGGATGAATATCCAAAATATTTGAGGATTTTCTTGCAGATTCTCAAAGATCGTCAGTTATTGGATAGGTTAAACAAATATGAATGTTGGTTGAAATTATGGCATTCCTTGGTCGTATTATTTTTGGTGAGGGCATTTAGGTAGAACTTTACAAAAATAGCAGTTAGGAATTGGCCTACACCTATCTCTCTACATGCATTAGGAATTTATTGGGTTTAACTAGTTGCTACAGATGGTTTATTAAAGGATTTTAATCTATTAATTCTCCTATTTCCAAACTAACTCAAAAGATTTTAGTTCTCCAATGCTAGTGAGAAGAGTTTTCAAGAGTTGAAGACTCGACTCACCTATGCTTTAATTTTGACTCTACCAGAGGTCCATATGCATTATTGTAATACCCCAGAATTTTTAAGCTCTAGACCTATAAAAATATAGGACATTAAGTTAGCTTTCCAAAGCCACAAGTATTGCCTTAATTCGATGTCGTGACAAGAAGTTATGGAAAATTTTCTAAAGGGCCTATCGAACTATCAATGGCAACGACTCTGGCCACGAGTCGTTACAAGATGTAATGAGTCATTTTCACTCCAATGAGGGTCTTATATTTTGGCACATTTCTAAAGAGTCCAGCTCATGAATGAGATATAACGACTCGTCATATGGACCCAATGCCACACCTGTAAGAAATTCAGAAATAGAGCCTCAAACAACTATTACTCCTAATGACTTATGATGAGTCCTAACGAGCCTTTAGGAAAGTAGTAATTACCATAACAAAAGGGACCCAAGACCTCAGGACCTCAGACCATGACTCATGATTAGTGGTAACGAGTCATTGGGTGAGTCATAATTACTGGAACTAGAATTCCAACATGATTTTTAAAGGGCTTTTAAGTTTTTTCCTACTCTTTTAAACCCAAACCCTGGTTGTTTAGGCCTGTACAAGAGTGGTATAAAAGATCAAAATCCCCCAAATTCATGTATTTCCATCCACAGAAATGAAAAACAAAAATTTTTCTCTTATCTCAAAGGCAACTACAGTTCTTCAAGTTCAAGCTAAATTCTAAGGATCTCTCCAAGATATTTACTTACAGGTATATGGAATTTCATCAATGGGTCCTTTCCACCCATTACCCCCCAAAACTCTTTAAATTCTCAAGCTAAATTCCCTTTCCCTTAAATTGGGTTCCGAATTAAGCATGAGTTTCCTTGCTCTCATCAGTTAATGTGTTTAATCCAACCATGAATAAGTGCTTTCCCTGAGATTAGTGATTCCCCAAGTTCAAAATCATAAATTTTAACCATTCCAAGTGTTTGAGTTTGTTAGCTTTAAGATTATGAAATCTCTTTATCATGTTCCTATAATGCCTTAAAATGGAGTCCCGAGACGTTACAAAGTGCTAAGGGTCACAAGTGACCCCAAGCTAACCCTTCTTCTGGCATAACTCATAAGTAACTGAATAAAGTGCATGAATCTGCACAAAATCAACGGAAAATAACTCTTTTCTGAATCGGATCAATACAAAACTGAATACACATGATTTCAACTCTGCTTTTATGAAGAAAACTGAAACTAAATACATTAAATCTACTGACTATTTATGAAGCCTCTACTAATACTAACTATAAATAGTGGGGAAGCTACTCCAACTATCGCAAATTAATATATATGAATAAGAAAATGAACAACATAAATAAATCTAACTGTCCCCGAGGTAGGAGGGCTCATCATCTTGCTGGCTGGAATCTGCAACTGTCTGAATCAGAATGTGCATACTAAGTCTTGTACCTATATTATGAGACAATGTAGCACATACATATATATGTGGATCAGTACTTTGAGGATGTACTAAGTATATGGGGGTGCAGTGCATAAGTAAAACATGTCTCGTGATCATCATTTATAAATAATGTATGCTAAATGTAAATGACTCACCTAGCTTGAGAAATATGAAATTTGAATATCATAAGTCATGAAGAGTAAAGCATATAATAGAAAACTAAAGAGTCATCACACTTAGTTTTGAAATCTGTAGTTCTATTCCCTTCTCAAATCATATAGACTAAGTGGCAAAGAGCTCACCTCTGAATCTGAAAGCTAAGATTGTATCTTTGAAACTGAAATCTCAAGTAAAACAACTTCTGAATAAGCTTGTGAGCCTTTACATTTAGTACCTAAAATCTTTAGGGAAATCACTTTTAAAACTCTTCTTTACTAGTAGAAAAGAAATAACATATCTGTAAGGGAAAATACTTTAAGAAACTACTCTGAAAATCTTACTATTAGGGAAAATAACTTCTCTTAAGGGAGGTTCTCTTAACCGACATAAACCATGCTAGCTACATGGAGTCCAATATTTTGTCCTCCTACTGAATAAACCTCACGTCGGGGAGAGACGTCATACTCTTGCCAGGGAGTATAACCTCAACTCAATGATCACTTATCTCGGACTTAAGCCCAATCAACTTGGCCTTAGGCCCAAAATCTCAAACCTATGGTGGTACATAGTTCTAAGGTAAGAAACCATAATAACTTACCCAACTCAGTGCTAAATACTACTCCCTTTAGTTAATCTCACTCATCTCATGAAAATCCTCTTTCAAAATAATCTCATGGTTCATAAGAACCCAACAATCAAATCTGTAATCTCATGTAGTGAAGTGAATTTCAAAGATCTATTACCATTAGGTCAAAACATTTCTCAATAATCTCAGAATACTCAAATCATGGGTGCTTATAGCACAAGAGTTCATAAAATTGCAAGTCTCAAGTAGGGCTTAGTGACCCATAATTCAATCTCAAGTTAAAACTCATCAAAATGCATATTAGATAGCATATAGGTTCATAAATCATATAGAAATCTAGAATTTATAGCAATTTAGCTTAGAATCTCAATCTACTCATATACTTCAATATTTCAAACATTTCAACTATTAACTTCTCAAGGATTAAAATCATGGGATATAGACCCAGCTGCAATTTCTCAAGAAAACATGTAAAAATCATGTCATTAGACTCTCAATTCATAGGAAACATCAAAAGCTTGCAACCAATAACAATGGGTGAAAAACCCCAATTCAATTTCATGAAAATCTCATAAATTGCAGAAAATTGTAGTTTAAATAAGCTTTTGGGCACAAGGGTGAAAGATTACCCTTGTTCAAAACCCCACATACCTTGGATGATAAACTTAGATGAACAACTTGCTTATGAGATGATATTTGTACTCTTGAATGACGGTTCTTGGAGTGATTGAACTATGAACTTGGAATCTTAACTCGATTTGGAGAATTAATGGTGAACTTTAGGAGATTCTTGAATTTGGGTGATGAAACTTAGGGTTTCTAGTTGAGAGAATTTGATGAAAAAAGGGTGTAATTTGCTCAATATCACCCTTAATCCCCTGTTTTTACAACCTGGATTAAGGTGGAAAAAGACCCCATTGCCCCACCATAATTTAAAGTAGAAATTCGTAACCAGCATCTCAATTTTGCACTTTGGCGCGACGCGCTACCATCGCGGCAGCTCACTGTCTCAAACTAAAAATGTCATAACTTTTGACTCGGGTAACGGATTTTTGTGGAATTGGTATCGTTGGAAAGATAATTCAATTATATACAATTTGGTGGGTCTTGGGATGGAAATTTCCAAGTATATAAAATATTATACACGTTTAAAGTAGACCCTTGCAGGATTAAATGCCAAATTTTGGTCGAATCTAATGTTCTTAGCTCCACTTGGCTCTAAGTGACTTATATGAACATTATTCACCTAATAAGGACTTCACATACTCAGGATTAAAGTCATGACACAAGAATTCGAATTATGGATCAAGAGTATGACAATTACACCTTTACCGCGACGCGGTGAAATCGCGTTAAGCCACTAGAAATTGACAATTAGGAATTTGGACCTCTCCACGATGGGCCAATACCGTGGAGGTCAACTGGAATATGATGATTGCCATTTTGGCATCTACCGCGATGCAGTGAGTACCCAGGTGGGATACTGCATTACTAAAAATGCTCTAACTTCTTCACTGCGTGTCGGATTTGTGCGAATTTGATATCGATTGAAAGCTTATTCAATTTCGCACACAATGGGAGGTCTATATCTAAAAAACTCCATATGAAATAAATGTTAATCATTCTTAAAGATAATATTTGGCATTCTAAGGATGAAATTAAGCTATGAAAGATGCGGGTTATTATATTATCTCCCCCTTGGGAACATTCGTCCTCGAATATGAATGGTAAGGCTGAAAATACTAAAGAATCTGAGGCTATAAGCTATCATGTACAACTGAAATAAACTGTATGACTGAATCTTAATATAGTAAGCTACTGAAAATTGATCTGCGAGTGCATAAAATTACATGGAAATAGCTATATGGCTAAATCTGAGACTTGAAAAGAACTTAATGAAGGAAGACTATCACCTTCAGCTGGATTTAAGTTCATGGAGAAGATATGAGAGGTTTATGAAATAAAAACTCGAGGTATTACAACACCTCCTCCTTGGGATCGTTCGTCCCTAAATGATACTGATTTGGTCGAAGTACTAGTAAAAGACTAAAATGATATATAGGATACTTACGAACTAAACCATGACTCAATATCTGAATCTGAAACTAATGAATGATGCATATACAGAGCTGAATTATGTAATTTACTCGGATACGAACAAAGTATCTCTTGAAATGGCCATACTAAAGAAATTTTAGGTAGTGAGACTAGACCAAATCAAAAGATGTAAAAGAACCTATAGAGATCTGTTTGTCTAAATACTAAACTGGATTTCTGGTTGTCCAGATCGAATTATGCAGAATTCTCACACCCAAATAGGGTATTTCTTCAATGCCAATCTAAGAATTCCTAAGTCCATTAGGGACTAAAGGGCTCTAGGCATGATCTAAAAAAGATCTCAAAATAAGGAAGTACAATATTACCTCAAATATAAGCATAAAATATAGATCTGTGAATCATAACTTAGGACAGAAGTACTAGGTCTTAAGAAATGCAACTTCTCACTTTAAAACTTATCCATACTTCTAAAATACTCATTCAACTAAACTTTCCCATTAAGCACCATACTCACTAACTCAGCTTACAATTCTTACAAAGTATCAACAAATCCATCTACCAGAGTCTAACTGAACTAAACTCTTTCATCATGATCAAGTCTGACTCGAAATCACAAGGTATCGCACATAACACCATAACACGGTACTAATCTGAATCATGAATTCACACATATCTATATTATTCACACCTTCTTATCTCAAGAATAACTCTCATTACCACTCCAACAACTACAATCCACCGAGTACAAGATATTTCCTAACGCTTTATACATCTCTCCGTATTTATACAACACGACATTCAAGCCTATCATCATAGCCCCATATGCACCTCTAAATAAATGCTCGTAAGAGAAACTTTCTCATATGCTACAAACCTCTATCAAGAACAAACCTCTATCACGAACAACTTCCATGCAATATTTAATTGTTAGGAAGACACTCATAAACTATCCTCAACAAACCAAGTAATACACAAAAATTCACCTCAATATTCCTCCAGACTCATAAAATTATATAAAACAAACATATAAAAATCTTCCAAAACACAACACATAAAGCCTCAACTAACCATGACATGTATCAATGACTTGACCTCAATCTTACTTTTTGAAGTTCTATAATATTCTAGCATCACTACTAAAATTCGGGAGTCTGGCTTGGTTACTCATTCTATCATCTCCTCCTTAGCTTTAAGCCATCACTCTAAATCTGTGAACCACTATATAAGTTTCTAATCTAAACTGTAATCACTTTACTCTAGAGTATGGGATGTAATCAATACTCGTAAAACTAAACATACCCTGAAGGACGGTATTATCATGTAAAAACTTAAAAACTCACCAACTTAGATTCTATCACTTAACATGGATACTCTAAACCTTTTGTAAACCATACTAACTTCCTTCGTAGTTTACTAATGTCACTTCTTTAATGTTACACTAGCACACCCATCATCATCACCCTATAACTCATAAGTTAACTGACAAAAACATCACATACCATATAGCCTCATTCATACTTATCAATTCAAGGGTACTACAAACCACACAACACTTAATAACTTTCGAAATAATAAAGCCCTATATCAGCTTGGGCAAACCCCTACATCATACCTGCAACATCATACTTAATTATGAATAACTAAACTTAACCTCTTGCATACATTGTTCAAGCCTACTAGATCACTTCCATACCACTAGCATTATAAACTAAGAAACTTATTATATCCACCTGGACGACCATCCATTATTCAAACTTGATGTCTAGCGCTAAACATGATTTACAACCAAAACTCACATACTATTCTCACTTGGAAGTTATAAAACATGACATCAAGAACACTAGTCCACTAGAACCCCATAACAATAATAATCGATCATCATCTTATGGCCTATCTTATTCACAATCCATTAACACATCCTCCTTCTTCACATCATTACTATTTACCCATCTTCACTCCTACTTACTTTTATAGCTCTATAAATTTTAGCTAAACTCTTTTCTGCAACCTCAAGGAAACAATACTCAACCACCAAGTACTTTCATCAATAACCTATACCTTTCTAACACAAAAATAATCATCAATGACTTTTCATACTTCAAGCAAAAAATAATTCTCATTAACTAATAACTCCTTCTTTACCTTTCACTAACTAACAAACAAGGATATACCACTTCATTACTAGCCCAATCATGCGCAAAAATTCAGCTACATAAAGTTATATATATATATATATATATATATATATATATATATATATATATATATATATATATATACACATATATTCAATACATTTCCCTTACCATCTTTCTTGGCACTACACCTCTAAATCCACACTTCCAAGTAACACAAGAACAACAAGATGGACAATAAATTGCTAGTGAATTGAAATAGGCCTCACACGGCTTCACTAGACTTTGATTTTGTGTTTTAAATGAGAAAATGAGATGAATAACAAAGTAACTGAGTGAATCGAAAGAGCCCCAGATGGCTTCACTAGACTTTGATTTTTCAAAAACACAATGATAACAAATTTACATATTACAAGAGATAGAAACTTAACACACAATATTTAATGATCTAAGAATACACATCTTGCTCTGTATTAACTGAATGGATTATAAGAATGACGACATAACTTTAAACTTGAGGGGCTTATAACACACTAGAAGGCTCTTTTTAAGCTGCTTTATGAGACTTCTAAATAAGTAAAATATATCTCATGATCATTATTTATAAACAATGCATGCAAAATATAAATAACTCACCTAACTTGAGAAATATGAAATCTGAAAATAATAAGTCATGAAGACTAAAGCATATAATAGAAAACTCGTGAGTTATCACACTTAGTTCTGAAATCTATAGTTATATTCCCTTCTCAAATAATATATACTAAGTGGTAAAGAGCTCACTTCTGAATCTGAAAGCTAAGACTGTAACTTTGAAATTGAAATCTCAAGTAAAACAACATCTAAATAAACTTGTGAGCCTTTACACATAGTTTCTAAAATCTTTAGGGAAATCACTTTTAAAACTCTTCTTTATTTGTAGAAAAAAACAACAACTTATCTATAAGGGAAAATACTTTAAGAAACTACTCTGAAAATCTTACTATTAGGGAAATAACTTCTCTTAAGGGAGGTTCTCTTAAACGACATAAACCATGCAAGATACATGGAGTACAACATTTTGTCCTCCTAAGAAAGAAACCTCACATTGGGGAGAGGCGGCATACTCTTGCCAGGGAGTATTACCTCAACTCAGTGATCACTTATCTTGGCCTCTAGCCCAATCATCTCGGCCTTAGGCCCAAAATCTCAAACCTATAGTGGCACGTAGTTTTGGGGTAAGAAATCTTAGTAACTTACCCAACTCGGTGCTAAATACTACTTTTTTTAGTTTATCTCGCTCATCTTAGTTGATCTCGCTCATCTTAGTTTATCTCACTCATGTAGTGAAGTGGATTTCAAAGCTCTATGACTATTAGGTCAAAAAAATTCTCAATAATCTCAGAACACTCAAATCATGAGTTCTTGTAGCACACGTGTTGATGGTATAGCTAGCACATGCCTTACTAAAATGGCTCTAACCCTTCGCCTGGTGTCGGATTGGATGAATTTGGTATCGATGGAAAGCTTATTCAATTTTCCACATGATAAAAAGTGAAAATATTGAAAATTCCATATGTATAAAAGTGGATTCATCTTTGAAAAAAGTCCTTAACATTTCTGGGATGATTTTAAGCTATGTAGAAGTACGGGGTATTACAAAAATTTCATTAGCAATGGAGTTTGTTCAATTTTTGGGTATCGGGTGCCCGTCAGGTACTTTTTTTCTTTTAAACTCAAGAGTTCGTTCAGTAGCGACCCTGACCTGGTAAGCTTGGGTATGAGTTATGTGTATGACTCGTACCTAGGCTTATAGATCTTTTCTTATACTCGTATTGTCCTGCAACCTTACCTGGATTCTGAAGTCAATATGACTTAATGTGATGAGTCATACCCTGAGGGTACAACTCATTTTGAGATTTTTATCCACTCCAGAAACTTTTACCTGATTCTTTTTTGTTTCTTAGGTCCATACAACTCCTACTCACAAGTTGTACTATCTAGATATGACCCATAGAGAGTCCGTATGAGCAAATATTTTAAACTTTTCTGGGTATTTTCTTCACTCTTTATCCCTGCACATGGAAAAAAAATATTACCCTATAAGTAAATAAGTACAAAAACATGGGTTGTCTCCCATGCAGAGCTTAATTTAACATTGTAGAACAACATGGCCAAGTTGGGTACTAAGATTTCACCAACTAGCCCATGGGTTGCCTCCCATGCAGTGCTTGATTTAACATCAAAGCATGACATAATGACCTTGGTTACTCTGTCTTCACCAAGGTCAATTTCAAAAACCTCATTCACTTCTTCATAATTTCCCATATAGTGCTTTACTCTTTGCCTGTTTACCTTAAATGAGGCTTTGCCATACAATCTAGACCTCAACTTACCTAGAAACAATCTAAGCCTTGAGTAGTAGAGAAATACTTAGTCACTTTGGGATCTTGAATGTTGTTCCGTAAGACCATAATGTATTATCTAACTTTCGCGACCAATCAGTCCTATTGGCATTTACTGTCTTCGCCAAGATGGAGTTAATTTCTCTATTGGACACTTCAACTTGTCCACTAGTCTATGAATGATAAGGTGCTTCCATCTTGTGTTTCACTCCTTACTTCTCAAGCAGACCTTTGAATAGATGATTACAAAAATATGACCCTCCATCACTAATTATAGCATGAGTCATGCCAAATTGAGAAAACGTATTCTTTTTCAAAAATGCAGTGACACTACGTGCTTTATTGTTGGGAAGCGCAACTGCTTCACCTATTTTGAAACATAATCCACAGCCAAAAGTATATATTTTATGCCTAGAGAACTAACAAAATGACCCATGAAATCCACACCCCATACATCAAACAATTTCAATTCAAAAATAGGAGTCACAGAAAGTTCATGGAATCTAGAGATATTACCTTGTCATTGACATTGATCATAAGCAGAAGCAAAATCATGTGCATCTTTGTAGATTGTTGGCTAATAGAACCCATATTGCAACATCTTATGGGTTGTGCGGGTTCCTCCATGATGACCCCCTACGGGTGAAGAATATCAATCCTTAAGTATACTCATCATCTCCACCTCAGATATACATCTACGAATAATACCATCCGGATAAATTCTGAATAAATAAGGCTCATCCAAAAAAAATTTCCTTACCTCACGCATAAACTTCTTTCATTGTTGGAAGGAAAGATCTTCTGGGATTAGATCACTGGCTAGATAATTTGTATAATCTGCAAACTATGGAATTAGATCTTGGGAAGCTGCTAACATTTGTTCATCTGGAAAACTATCATCAATATCAAGCCGATCTTCAATATTTCGTATAACTTCTTCCTCTAGCTGAGAAAACTGATCCACAACTTGATTCTTAGTGCCTTTCCTATCCTTGAACTCAAAATCAAATTTTTGCAACAATAACACCCACCTAATAAGTCTAGGCTTCTCATCCTTTTTCGCTATTAAGTACCACAATATTGCATGATCAGTGTGCACAATCACCTTAGTCCCAATCAAATAAGACCTAAACTTCTCAAAGGCAAAAACCACTACCAACAACTCTTGTTTCATCACGGTGTAATTCTTTTAAGTATGATTTAGTGCCTTACTAGCATAGTAGATAGGATGAAGGATCTTTCTTTCTGTTGACCTAGTACAGTCCCTAAGGCCAAACCACTTGTGTCATACATGATTACATATAGAAAGGACCAGTCTGGAGATACAATGATAGAAGCAGTCATCAACTTCTCTTTCAGACATTCAAAAAACTTCAAGCACGCTTCCATAAACTCAAATTTCACCTCTTTCTCAAGAAGCCTACAATGAGGGTTGGAAATCTTAGAGAAATCCTTGATGAACCGCCCATAAAACTCAGCATGACCCAAAAAACTATGAACACCCTTCATAGAAATTAGTAGAGGTAATTTTTCAATCACTTCAATCGTCACTCTATCTACCTCAATGCCTCTTTTTTGAAATTTTGTATCCAAGACAAAAATAGCACTTTCCCCATTAAGTACCAAGTTGAATTCTTCACATTTTCTAAGAGCAAGTAAACTAAGCAGTTATCAAAAGAATTACCAATGACTGAAAAATCATCCATAAATATTTTGATGGTGTCTTCTACCATGTCAAAGAAAATTGACATCATACATCTCTGAAATAGCTGGAGCATTACATAACCCAAATGGCATACGTCTTAATGAAAGGTCCCATAAGGACATGTGAAGCTGGTTTTCTCTTAATCTTTAGGTGTAATAGTAATCTAATTATAACCTAAATACCATCAATAAAATAGTTCCATCCTCTGCTTGATAACCTGTCTAACATTTAGTCCATGAAGGGCATGGGAAAATGGTCCTTCTGAACCCATGCATTCAATTTTCTACAATCCATGCACATTTTCCATACTTTGACTGATCTCATTGGCACTAGCTCATTCTTCCATTAGGCACAACAGTAATACCACCTTTTTTTGGAACACATTGTACCAAAATGACCTACTTACTATTAGTAATAGGATACACTACACCAGCATCTAACCACTTGATTATCTCTTTCTTTACCACCTCTAGTATAGGAGGATTGAGTCAATGCTGATGTTATATACTTAAAATAAAATCCGGTTCAATTTGATTATTGTGAGTACAAATTCCAGGTGGGATACCCATAATATCTTTAATAAACTAACCTATGGCCCTTTTGAATCTCCATAATACTGATAACAAAGCTTCTACTTATGTTTTACTCAAGTCATCAGAAATGATTACTGGAAAAGTGTTGTCGACTCTTAAAATGTATATCACAAATGAGAGGGGAGAGTGTTCAAGTCTAATAAAAGTGGCTCCTCGATAGATGGATGAGCAGGTGGATTAGTTTTATTTTCAAATCCAAATCAAACTATTTTGGTGCATAAGTATACAAACCACTCCTATATAGTGCACATACCATTTCATTATACTCATCTATACCATCACTATCAAAGTTTATAATCATGGTAGGAAGAGATTTAACACCCAACCTTTCTTTAATAGGAATAGTATTAGCAGCAGCATCCCAAACAATTACTTAGTCAATATCATAAAATGAATCTATCTCTTAATCAGTCACATAAATCACGAATATCACTCTTAACTCATCCAATTGCTTTATAGATTTGCATACGTTGAATGTCATATGTTTATCATTGAGTCTCAGCATCATATGGATTTTATCCAAATCAATCAATGTCCTACCTATTGCCAAGAATGGTCTTCCCAGAATAATTGGGACTTGAAAGTCCACTTTGCAGTCCAAGATCACAAAATCAGCATGAAAGATGAAAGAAGCCACCTTCACCAATATGTCATATCGAATACCAACTGGCTTCTTCACTAACCTATCCGCTATCAAGAGTCTCATGGTAGTTGGTTTAGGGATCCCAACCCAAACTATTTGAATAATGCAAAGAGCATGAGGTTGATGCTAGCCCTTAAATCATATAATACTCGAGTGAATTTGAAAGATCCAAAGTGCAAGGAATGGTGAAATCGCCAAGATCCTCCTTCTTCTCTACTAATGATCTATTAACTACAACACTAAAATAATGAATATTATCGACTGGCTTATAACTCACTTACTATTTCTTGGTGATTAAATCTTTCTTGCATTAAGCATATACTGGCATTTGCTCCAATGCCTCTGCAAGGGGTATGCTGATGGACAACTCTTTTAACATAGACAAATTTTTTAAACTTACCCTCTTCTTATTTCTTTTTGCAGCCTTTGAGGAAAGGTAGAAAGAGGTCTCAAAATAGGCTTAAACACAGACTCTTCAACCTTGTCTTTTTCTTTTTCCTCTTTACTACTACTCTCTATGTCAATAGGATCATCATTATTTTTGTGCTCATCTATAGTGGGAGCAGGTGGTTCTGTGGTGGCTTTACCACTCCTAGTGGTAATGGCGTGGCAATGAGCATAATTCTTCAAATTTTGAACTGTATTGCTAGGGAAAGTGCTCGGTTGTCTCTAATTTACCATGGCTAACATCTGACCAAATTATTACTCCAATTGTTTGATTTTTATAGAATGTGATTCAACTTTTTGATTTAGCCCTGATAGATCTACCTCAATCTTCTTAAGATAGCTTTCTTGACTTTCTTGTTCTTTGACTAATTTTGACAAAAATGCCTCCATTTTGGATTCTAAATCACATCCCTCAGGTGGAACATACTTATCACTCTTCTCCTTATAGTTAACTTTCCAATGCTAATCACCATCTCTCTCAACTTTTATCACTATATCTGTCATTATAATAGTTCTAACCTTTGCTACCTTGCCCTTGGTCTCAAAAATCCACCAACCTACGATCAAGATACTTTAATACCTCTTCATATTAAATCTCAAAGTTTTCAAAGTAGATGTCTAAGTCCCAACTACATTTACTTTCTCAGCACCCATTGCTGCAAATTTCTTAGTAAGAAGCCCAATATCTATTCAAAGTTGAGCAACCTCTTGTGCGACTAATTCATTATTTACTCCATAATCACCAGCTGCTCTAATAGCATATAAACCCCCACCATGTTTATCATCTCTCATATTCCATTCTTTATTGGTCAATAAAATATCATCTAGCATCTCTTGCGAATAATCCCACCGAAGTTGCTTAAATACACCTTCTAAAATAGTATCTGACACTTCTCTCAAACTAATATTTAGTGATTTGTAGAAGATTTCCAGCAAATTTAGCCCTCTTATGCATTGATTAGGCACCATGCTCAGCTTCTTCTTGAATCTAAACCACGCCTCATATAGGGATTCTGCAGGTAACTATCTGAATTTATAAACTTCATCTTTTAACTATAGTATCCTTACAGGAGGAAAAAATTATTAAGAATCTATTTCTGCAACTCATGCCAAGAAGTGATTTAACCTCTCAAAAATTCTCCCAACCATAGTGACACTTCTCTAGAAAGGAAAAATAGGAACAACCTCAACCTCAAAGCTTCTTGGTCCACCCCTGGAAAGGTATAAGATGTGCAGATCCCAGTAAAGTTAGCAAAATACAGATTTGCATCATCAGTTGTTTCTCCTAGAAACACATTCTTTAAGTTTAACAGTTGGATCATAGCACTAGTAATAAGACACTTCAAATTAGGGGGTAGAGCTGGAGGAACAATCGCTCCTGTCTCAGTCGGTTCAATATATCCCAAATCTTCATCGTCTTTCTCATCTGGTTGTAGAGGCTGATATGCAGGGATCACTGGAACTCTGCCTGTCTGAACTCTATCACCCACTTGTCTTGGCCTGACTAATTTTTTATTTTGAGATCTTCGAGCCTCTTTAGCTAACCCAGCCTCTCTAGCTTCTCATCTCTCTTGCTTTAAAAGTTATTGCATTTATATATCTGTAATATTCTATGGATCAAGTGGATTAAGTGGGATTACAGCATTTGGATCAATAGGTTGAAGGTCTTGACACCTAGTAGGAACACCATCATGAAATTTTCTTCCATTCTTCATGGTGTTTGAATAATTCTTTCTAGCTCTGGATAAAAAAAGAGTAAGGGATTGACTCTTCTCCTAGTGTTTGACATAAACTGGCATATGCCAAATCAAAAAAAGAAAATAAAACCCGTGAAATTCAACAAACTACATCATCTACCCCGCCAATAGTGCTAAAATTTAATGTCGCCCAAAAATAACCTCCAAAAGAAATATGTTGCGATCGATGTCAAATATAGTAACCTAACTGATTGGAGTTGAACCCACAAGGAAGATGCTAAACAATTGCTTGACTTGATTTAATCCACGAGCAGTATAGAAGTAAATGGAGGGATTTAATATATATCGGAAGTAGTAACCCAATCTTGAGTGTTTTTAAGTTGTAAATAATAGAAGATGAAAACTAGGCTTGTGCTCCCCCTAGATTCTTAACTCCATAAATTTCTCATGATCAACCCAACTATTCTGATGCTTTGCATGTAAAGTCTACAAGATATGTATTATCAACCATCTTGTGAACGTGATGATAAATCTCACCCTTTACCTATTCAGTCTCAGGGTTTTGCCTTGTTGCTCCTTGTTACAACCCCAGTTCACTATCACCTTTAGAGTTCAAGTGATTAGATGAGATAGAAGGAATTATAAGGTGAAGATGAATCTCAAATTACTGTCTTAATCTTCTTTTCCTAATCACAAATTCCCTTGTGAAGACATTTGCAAATACGGGCTACCTCAAAATTCTACAGCCGTTGTGAGATTAGTTATTATGAAAAAGATTAAGATACATGCATAAATCCTAGAATAGATGAATATCACACTTCCTCTACGTAGTTAATCCACCAGGGTACCCACAACCCTAGTCAAGGAGATTAGTTTCTCATGTTCATGCAAGAATCTATGATTATCAATAAACTCCAAAGTCTTAAATTGAATAAAAACCCAAAATCTTAAGAATAATTCTTAAGTATGTGTAAAGTAATAAGAACAATATCAAAGTAAATAACCTAATAAAGATAACCCCTAGGGTATTTATAGTATCTCAAAATAGCATAGAAATCCTAATAAAAATGGGAAAGGTAAAGTTATGTCAGAACTCGGTACGACTCGATCTTTAACTCCTACTATGTCATACGAGTTGTACTTATGCCTCTTGTATATGTTCCAGTGTATGATCTACCAAGGCTTCAACTTTATATTCATTATACGACTTCTATTAAAAAGTTGTACCCAAAAATATGACTCATGTCCTTCACTCGTATCCACCTCAAACTTTTGTCTTTCCAAGCTTTGAACACTAGTCTGCTTATGATTTCCCTATATGATTCGTACTCAGAATTCCCACTCGTATACTTTTAAGATGTTAACTTTGGATGGAAATTTTAGATTCTGTAATACTTACAACATAATAGTACGACTTATACCCTTACTTACGACTCAGATGCTCCAGTCGTATCTTGTCCATACTTAGATTCTTAATTTAGATATGGCTTTTAATAACCTTATAAGTCAATCTATGAGTTATATCGAATGTTTATAACTCGTGAGGTAACTCATATCTTGATTAGAATTGTTCTTTCTAAGTATTTTCTACCTATTTTTATTCCAACACTACTGTAAACCTATTTTACCTAAAATAAACACAAAAGAGCATCATATCCATGAAAATAACCTAAGTACCTGCATAAATTCATGATTTTAAGCAACAAAAGTTTCATGTTCCTAGGATATATCAACGAGAGGCAATGAACCATTTTAGGAAAGTCTCATCTCTTGCATGATTCATATGTGAGATAGAATGTGAACTCTATTTAAGTCTCTTTTTCCTCTAACTCAATCTCTATCATTTAAAAAACATGCCTTCCATAATAGCTAACGAAAGAAGGAACGGGGATCATCCAGCACCACCGCCAGTTTAGGAAGACCATTTATAAATAGGTCTCTCATGCTGAATTCAAGGTTTCTTTCATAGCATTAGACCAATCTATTGATACTTTGAATAATCAGCAGGTTGTAGCCCTATACAACCTTGCATAGAACAAAAAATCATGTAAAATTTAAGATTTCACTTAGATAAATTTTTTGGTATTCTCTATATCTAAATTTGAGAAGGATTCGCAGGAGTTTTTGGATAGTGTTCAGAAAGTGACTGATATTATACGTGTCACTCTGAGTGAGAGTGCTGAATTAGCCACTTATCAATTGTAAGGAGTGGCTCACACCTGGGTTAAGGAGTGGAAAGAGGATAGGGGTGCTGAGCCAGAACCTATAGAGTGGAAAGAATTTACTATCGCATTTTTAGATAGGTTTTTCCCACTTAGGTTGAGGGAATCCAAGGTGTAGGAGTTTATCAATCTAAATCAGGGCAATATGAGTATGAAGGAGTGTTCTCCTAAGCTTACTCAATTGGAAAGGTATTCTCTAAATATGGTGGCTGATGTTTGGGCTCGAATGAGCGAGTTTATTTTTTGTGTTTTAGAGGGTGTAGTCAAGGAGCATAGAACAAATATGTTCATTAAGGAGATATAACTCTCTAGGTTGATGTTTCATTCTTAGCTTATTGAGGAATAAAAAGTTAAGAAGAAGGAAAGGGAAAATAAGAGGGCCAGGACCAAAAGATTCAATTTCTCTCAGCATAGATCAGATAGTGGGAATCATTCTCAGTTTTGATAGAAATATACATCCCCAACACCATCATCTGCTAGATTTTCAGTGCCTTAGGTTTGAAAAGATACTTGTGATACAGCACCAGGATCTAAGTCCCAAGGTAGTGGCAATAGTGCCCTCACTAACCCAGTCTGCAAGAGATGTGGTAAGAACCATAAAGGTAAGTGTATAGATGGAATTTATGCACGCTTTAGGTGTGAAAAGTCAGGCCACAGGATTTGGGATTTCCCAACAGGTACGTGGAGGGGCAGAAATGATCGCCAATAAGGCCAAACTAACTCCTCCTCAATTCTGGAAGGTCGCTCGACCCAGCAGGGTTCCACTTCTAGTGTAATGAATAGCTAGCATAAAATAGGCTCTATTCTCTTTATACATAATAGGATCAAGAGGTTTCTACTGATGTGGTTACTGGTACATTACAACTCCTTCACCTTCATGTGTATACATTATTAGATCCTGGAGTCACACTTTTCTTTATGACTCCCTATATAGAAGTAAATTTTGATTTTAGACTCAAAACCCTAATAGAACCCTTCTTAGTTTATACTTCAGTCAGTAGGTCAGTCAAAGCCAAATGGGTATACAAAAATTTCCCAGTCACAGTATCTCAAAAAGTCATCCAGTCGATCTTATAGAGCTGGAGATGACCAATTTTGATGTCATTCTTGGCATGGATTGGCTCTACTCTTTTGATGCCTCAGTTGACTTTAGAAGCAGAATAATTCTATTTTAGTTCTCAAATGAGCCATTCATAGAATGGAAGGGTAGTACCTCAGTGCCTATAGGTCGGTTTGTCTTTTTCCTAAAGGAAAGAAAAATAATCTCCAAGGGGTGAGTCTATTATCTTCTTTGATTCAAGGGATAATGTTTTGAAATTTCAATATTGAGCCAGTTCTAGTAGTGAACAAAAGTGTTTCCTAAAGATCTGCTCAGAGTTCTTACCGAAAGGGAAATCAACTTCGGAATAGATCTCCTTCCAGATACCCAGCCTATTTTAATTTTACCTTACAGAATGGCTCCAGTTGAGCTTAACTAATTGAAAAAACTAATTGAAAGATCTCCTAGATAAGTTTTTTATTAAGCCTAGTGTCTCTCCATATGGTGTGTCAGTTCTTTTGTGTGCAAGAAAGACGGTTCCCTTAGAATGTGTATCGACTATCGTCAGTTAAAAAAAGTCACAATTAAGAAAAGTATTACATCCCCATGATTGATGACTTGTTTATCCAAATTCAGGGTGCACACGGTTCTTAGATAGACTTTAGATCCAGCTATCTTTATCTCAGAGTTAGAGAATGTGACATTCTAAAGATAACCTTCAAAACTCAATATGGTCACATAAAATTTATAGTTATGTCTTTTGGACTAACGAATGCTCCTACATCTTTAATGGACTTGATGAACAGGGTGTTCAAATAGTACTTGGACACATTTGTTATAGTCTTCATAGATGATATCCTCATTTACTCTCATAGTAAGGGTGAGTACGCAGACTATTTAAGGATTGTTTTGCTGACACTCAAAGATCATTAGTTATTTGCTATGTTCAATAATTGTTAATTTTAGTAAAAATTAGTAACTTTCATTGGTCACATCATTTCTGTGAAGGAATTTTAGTTGATCCTCAAAAGACCAAATAAGTAAGGAACTAACCTAGACCCATCTCTCATCAGATATCAGGAGTTTCTTGGGTTAGCTAGTTACTATAGATAGTTTTTTAAAGAATTTTCTTTTATTGCCTCCCCCATGTTCAGACTGACTCGGAAGAAAGTCAAATTCCAATGGTTCGATTCTTATAAAAAGAGCTTTCAAGAGTTGAATACTCGACTCACCTCTACTCTAATTTTCACTCTACCAGATGGTTTAAATGGTTTTTTGGTTTATTTTTATGCTTCCAGAGTTGGGCTTGGTTGTGTTTTAATGCAGTGAGGCAAAGTTATAGCATAGTCTCTAGACAGCCCAGACCTCATGAGAAGAACTACCCAACTCATGATCTTGAGTTAGTAAAAATTATCTTTGCCTTACAGATTTGGATACTTTATCTTTATGGGGTCCATGTTGATGTGTTTACTGATCACAAGAGCCTTCAGTAGGTGTTCAGTTAGAAAGACCTAAATTTGTGTTAGAGAAAGTGGTTAGAGTTGTTGAAGGATTATGATATGAGTTCTTTGTACCATCCAAATAAGGTCAATACTATGGCTGACGCCCTTAGTAGATTATCTATGGAAAGCGTTGCTTATGTTGAAGATGATAAGAAAGAGTTAGTTGGTTTGGGAAGTTCATCAGCTCACCAAGTTGGGTGTTCGGTAGGTTGATTCAGCTGAAGGTAGTGTTTGGGTTTAGAATGGTTCAGAATCTTCTATGGTTGATGAGGTGAAGGAGATAGAGTTCCTTTTTGCTTAAGTTAAAGAAGGCAGTTCAGAATCAAAAAGTTAAGGTTTTCTTCCAAGGGGCAAATAGTTTTTTTTCTGTTAGGGCAGGTTGTGTGTTCCAGATGTGGATGATTTATGGCAACGTATGTTAGTAGAATATCAAGGTTGTCGGTATTCTATTCACCCCAGAGAGACTAAGATGTACCGTGATTTGTGGGAAGTATATTGGTGGAATGGCATGAAGAAGGATATGCAAAATTCATGGCTAAATGTACAAATTGCCAGCAAGTAAGGTTGAGCACCAGAGGCTGAGTGGTATGCTTCAGGAATTCAGTATCACCACTTAGAAGTGGGAAGTGGTGAATATGGACTTCATTACAAGATTTTCTTATACTCACCATCAACAGGATTCTGTTTGGGTTGTCATGGACCGAATGACTAAATCAGCCCATTTCTTGCCAGTTAATACTTCAGGTTCTATCAAAGATTATGAAAAACTCTAACTCAAGAAATTGGTGAAATTGCATGGTGTCCCTTTAACCATTATTTCAGATAAGGGTGCCCAGTTTACCTCTTATTTTTGGAAGACTTTTTAGAAGGCTCTTGGTACCCAAGTTCATCTTAGTACAACTTTACACCAGTAGATAGATTTTCAAGAAGGAAGGACTACTCATACTTTAGAGGACATTTTAAGAGCATATGTACTTGATGTTAAGGGTAGTTGGGATGACCACTTGCCTTTTATTGAGTCCGCATATAATAACAAGTATCACTCTAGAACTCAAATGGATCTATTTAAGGATTTTCATGGTATGAGGTGTACAACTCCTAATTATTGGTTTAAATTTGGTGAAACTACTTTGATAGGTCTAGATTCGATACATGAGGCAATGGAAAAGGTTCAGCTTATTAGAGAAAGGTTGAAACTGCCCAGAGTCATCAGAAGTCATATGCAAATATAAGGATGAGGGATATTGATTTTGAGGTAGATGGTTTTATTTACTTGAAAATTTTGCCCATAAGAGGGGTGAAGAGGTTTAGTAAGAAATGGAAAATCGGTCTCTACTATGTGGGTCCTTATAGATTTTGAGTTGATATGGCAAGGTAGCCTATGAGTTGGAGTTTCTTGCATATTAGGCATCAACGCATCCAGCTTTTCATGTCACCTTGTTGAAGAAATACATTGGTGACCCAGCATCAGTAGTTCTTATAGAAATAGTTAGCGTGGAAATAGTCTCTCTTACGAAGAAGAACGGTTGAGATACTCGATAATCAGACTCGTAGGTTGAGGAATAAAGAAGTTTCCTTAGTGAAAGTTCTATGTAGAAACCAATCATTTGATGGAGATACTTGGGAAGCAGAGGCAGATATGCAAGCCAAGTACCCCCATTTTTTCTCTTCAAACTCAGTCCCATCTTGAGGCAATAGTTTCCTTAATTAATTAATTCTTTCATTTCTATATCAACCATCCCTTCATGTTCATGTCATAGCATGCATTCATGAGTTTAGTTGAGTCCATGCATTAGTCTCTGATTCAGATGTTAACTCATGGTTCAACTTATAAGTGGTTAATGCAAAATCTCAACTTTTCCCCTTATGTTTTAGGTTAGTTAGCTTCACTTAGGGATGAATGATACCAAGGGGTAGATATTGTAATACTTAAAAATTTTAATATCTATACAAATCAAAATATAGGACATTAAGTTTGCTTTCTAATGCCACAAGTCTTTCCTTAATCCGATATCGTGACAAAAAGTTGTGAAAAATTTGCTAAAGGGCCTGTCGAATTGTCAGAGGCAATGACTCTGGCCATCAGTTCTTACCATCTGTAATGATTTATTATTTATGATTCAATGTCACTTTAGTGAGGGTCTTATATTTTGGCTTAGTGGTAACGAGTCCATCTCACAGCTCATTATGAGACATAATAAGTCGTGTGGACCCGTTTCCATACTCGTAAGAAATTGAAAAATCGATCCTCATTCCATAATTTTGTTAGAAAGGTAATCTTTAACACAAAATAAGGGAACCAAGAACTCAGGGCCTTAGTTCATGACTCAGACCATGACTCGTGACCAATCGTAATTAGTCGTTGGGTGAGCCCTAATGATTGGAACCAAAAATTCTTGCATGATTTTTAAAGGGCTTTTAAGTCTTTTTTGACTCTTTTAAACAAAAACCCACATCATGTAGGCCTCTCCAGGAGTGATATAAAAGATCAAAATCCCCCAAATTCACTATTTGATCATAATTCCACCCACAGAAATAAAAAGGGGTAATTTTTATCTTCTCCCAAAATTAAGTAGGGCTATTCAAGTTCAAGCTCAATTCTAAGGAATTATCCAAGATATTTACTTCCATGTATGTGGGATTTCATCAATGGGTCCCTTCCACCCATTAAGTCCCAAGAACTCTTTAAATTCTCAAGCCAAATTCCTTTCCCCTTAAGTTGGGTTCTAGGTCAAATATGAGTTTCCTTGATCTCATCAGTTTATGTGGGTAATCAAACCATGAATACGTGCTTTCCCTGATATTAGTGATTCCCCATGTTCAAAATTATAAATTTTCCCCACCATGGCAGGTTGTTGAGTTCGTTGGCTTTAACATTGTGAAATCTCCTTCTAATGTTCCGTAATTGTTATTATATATGATTGCATTAGTCAAATCTAGTTGGTAATGAACACCCGATACCTAGGAGTTTAAAGATACATCATTTTATATGTTCTTGACCATTTTGGATTATACATGCATTGTTACTTTCAAAATACCATGACTTGAGCATATCCGTTATCAATTCATATTTCAGTTAGAATTCAGTGTCATTCAGTTGGGAGTAATACTTAGCACCGAGAAAATGAATGAATGACAGCTCCCCCATCAGTTAAGCATGAGACAGTTACTAGCATTCCCTAAGTTTTAAAACTATGGCACCACCGTAGTTCATAAGGTGTCCCCCGTCAGTAGAGTCATGACATCCTTATCCTTTGAGACATCAGTTTAGTAAATCCAAGCCAACCAGTGTTGGTTCCCTTGGTAAGGAACTAACACCTTTTCAACTGGGTTTTAGGTTGGACCCTGATTTGCTCAGGTCAGGGTATGTCAGTTATTTTTAGCTCCCATAGTCCTCATTATATGATTCAGTTCAAGTTTCAGTTTCATACTTTGCATGGCCTTGCAAACAATTATACAGCTTTTTTCAGTACATGTTATAATTCTTGGTCTTGTATTCGAATATCATGTTTTCATCCTAAATACTCAATATATTCAAAGTACCAATCACATACTTTTTTGCACTATATTGTCTCGTAATATAAGTTCGGATGCTCAATACCCGAACCGTTCTTAGCACATCCACGCATCACTCAGCTGCATTCTTGGTGAGTCCTCTTCATTCAAGGGATATTTATCAGTTGTTTCTTTTTAGTATTTCAGTTAGTCATAGTTAGTTGGTACTTATCCCATCAGCTCTCTATGTATAGAAACTTTTAGACAGTCAAATAAATGTTTAGAGTTTTAGTATCTTTTTGAGTCAGACATGCTTATTTCCAGCTTTGGATAATGACCCAAGCTTCATTATTATTATTTCATCAGTTACTTTTATTTCAACTTCCATATAGTATGTAATAACTTTTAGAAATTATTGTGTTATGCCAAACCATGGGTTAACTTGGGGTCATTTTTTACTCAAAGCACCATCTCACGGCCAGGGTTAGTCTCGGGTTATATGATTAAGCTTTAGGAGTTGGCCTCGATTATGTGTTGATGCACCAAAGTAAAGTTATAACATATGCTTGTAGATAGTTCAAGCCCCATGAGAAGAATTACCTAACTCATAATCTTGAGTAGGTAGCTGAAATACCTTAGTTTCTGGACCTTAGAGAATTTCTTGGAATTTTAGTCTCTGGACCCAATACAACTCAAGGGTGTGAGCCGTATGTTGGGTACGGATGGTATGGTCCATTCATAAGTTGACCATTGTCATTTGGTGGAATGGATTTTGGTTACTAGAATGGGTATGACTTAGATTTATGAGTCGTATTAGTGGTTACAGATCATTTGGTTCTTTAACTTAATATTATACTTGGTTACTTAAGTTGTATCTGAGTACGAGTAGATCATCATGTACCTAGAACTCATATGGTGGACAGTGTCTAAATCTTTCTTGGGTTAAAATATTTCATGAGTCATATGCTATGGATACAACTTGGTTAGATAAGTTGTATGTTTGATAGTGTTTGATCCAAAGGTTGAGGCTAGGGTACGAGTAGAGGGTACCACTCGTATTAAAAGGGTATGACTTGTGAGGGTCAATTGTACCCCTGTGATGGGATTTTTGTACAACCTAAGTAGGGGTATTCTGGATATTTTTCCACTTATCCTAATAAGTTCCCATGACTTGTAACCTACTTGGAAGGTTATTTACCCTATTATTCCTATCATTAACACTTAGAAACTCTTCTAAATACTCTATAATTCTCTCAAAAGCTTTTGGGCAAGGTAAGCTAGGGTTTCAACTAGAGGATTGATTTGGGGCTTGTTTTGGTGATTTCTTTCCATTTTCATCTTGGTTTAAGGCATGTTCTCTTCCCTCTTTATTAATTTTATATAAAGGCATTGTTTTTATGAATGTTTTTATGATTTCATTGATTGTATGATTTTGAATTTCAAATATGATTTGGGGGTTTTGATATTAAATGGTTGGTTATGGTTTCCCATGGTTTTAATTATGTGTTTACATGTATTAATAGAGGTTTTGGATAATATGATTGTATGGTAATAGTTTGATGGTAATTGGAATTTATTTTGGTCATATTATGCCCCCAATGTGTTTGACAAAATGCTTATAAAGACATGTCCATTGCATTGACTACTTTTAATGGAACTCTTGCTAATTTTAAACTTGGTAAAGGAATTATGCATGGATTAAATGGTTTGGAAAGGTACATGTGTAAATGCTTATGCTTAAGGGGTAAATAAAATCCCCCAAGTGGTTTAATATGGTAAATAAAAGGGCACTTAAAAGTCCCCTTAAACCTATACATGGTTGGCTATGGATAATACTTGCAGGTAAGGATAGGTATGACAATACCAATATTAATGGCCTTGGTTGATAAATGGATAATTCTTTGGTTATTTGGAAATTGGTTTTAATTGGGCAATAATGGCGGGATGTGTAGCAAAGTCATGAAAGGTGGAGGTTCCAAGGGGACTAAAACTGGAAACTCATATTTGTTGATATGATTCGGTCTTAGTTACCGTGTGCAAGATGTCACACTATATTTTGGGGGATGTACTAGTCATCCCAAAGAGTACTTTCCTGGTCGTGCGGCTACATGCACTGAGGCCTTTCAATAAGGGAGCTGAACGCATATAGCCCGTAGGTGGTTTAGGACAACAAAGCTACATAGCTCAGGTAAAGGTTTTAAAGGCAAGCTAAACTCGAACCCTTTTTCGAGCATGGTTATATATATATATATATATGTATAGTTGTGTGCATATGGATGGTTTTACTTAGTTTTATAAATGGTATTATTTTATCCTTATCCTGAGATCATACTAGCGTTCACCCGCTAACCCGTCTACTGGCAGTTATATACCCACACTATGCAGGAACCGACCGTTCTACTCTTCTTAAATAGTGATTAACTCAAGGACAGCATTTGTACTGAAGTGGTAAGTTTTTATCCTTTTGGAAGGCTCCATTTCATGTTATGGATATTTTTAGACATTTTGGTTTATTTTGGATATTGGTTTTGGCTATGGTTTGGGGCATGTCCCAACCAAATTTTATTACTCTTTTGGTTAGAGGCTTTTTCGTACTTCTATAGGTTAGAATAGGCGGGATCGGTATTGGTGTTAGGCTTGGAATTAGAATAAGTCAGTGGGATGACATTATTAGATGATATTGTTGGTTGTTCCATCCTATTTTATCTTTGGATTAATTATATTATATTTTGGAACATCTTTGGTTATAGCCTGGTTTATGGCCTTTGGTATGGTTTGGTATGGTTGGATTGTTGGTATGGGATGGTTGGACTTGGTTGGGTTGGTAACGATTGTGATCCTATCCTAGAGTCTTTATGTAAGTTGTTGCAGTATCTTACTGCATGCTCAAAATTCATCCAACTCAGGGTAGGCGGTTGAAAGTTGGGTTGGGTAATAGGGATGGTCTTCTATCCCGGTCGGACTTGGGATGCCCATTATAATAAGGCCCCCGGTCGGGTCACATCAGTAGAATTTGTTTTCACCATACATATATGTAGGCATTATCTTTATGGAGTTTATGTGGATGATTTCGTGGATCACAAGAGCCTTCAGTATGTCTTTGGTCAAAAATATCTAAATCTTCATAGAAGGAGATGGCTAGAGTTGTTGAAATATTATTATATTAGTGTCCAATACCATTCGAGTAAGGCCAATATAGTGGTTGATGCTCTTAGCATTTTTCGATGGGTAGTTTTACTTATGTAAAGATTGAAAAGAAAGAATTTGATGGGAGGTTCAAATGCTTTCTGGGTTGGAAGTTCGATTAATTAATTCAGCCAAAGGTAATGCCATATTTTAGAATCCTCTTTACTAGCTGAGGTAAGGAAAAACAAGATAGAAATCTTAGTTTTCTTAAGTTGAAGGAAGTAGTTCAAAGCCAGAAAGTTGAGGCCTTCTCCCAAAGGGGAGATGGTGTTCTTCATTGTCAAGGCAAATTATGTGTTCCTGATGTGAATGAATTGAGATAGTGGATGATGATAGAAGCCCATAGTTCTCAGTATTCTATTCATCCATGAGCGATTAAGATATATTGTGACCTATGGAATGTCTATTGGTGGAATGACATAAAGACAGATAATGCAAAAGTTATGGCTAAATGTCCAAATCACCAGTAGGTCAAGGTTGAGCACTAAAGACCAGGTGGTATGTCTCAGAATATAAATATTACTACTTGGAAATGGAAAGTAGTAAATACGAATTTTACCACAAGATTGCCTCAAATTGCAGATAGAATGATTCTATTTAGGTTATTATAGACCAGAAGACAAAGTTAGCACATTTCCTATAGGTTAACACTTTAGATTCAGTTGAGGATTATGCCACACTCTATCAGTTGAGGTTATGCCAGAATCTATCTTAGAGAGTTGGTAAAGTTGCAAGGATTCCCTTTGACTAACATTTCAGATAGTGGTACTCAATTTACTTCTTAGTTCATAAAGTCATTTCAGCAAGGCCTTGGTTTCTAGGTTTATCTCAACATAACTTTTCACCCACAGGTAGATGGTCAGGAAAAGCAAACCATTTAGACTTTAGAAGATATGTTGAGATCTTGTGTGATCAATTTTAAAGGTAGTTGGGATGATCACTTGCCTTTGATTGAGTTTGACTATAATAATATTTATCACTCCAGTATTCACATGGCTCTATTTGAGGCACTTTATGGTACGAGGTGTAGAACTCCTATTGGTTAGTAAAGCTACTTTAATAGAGCCCGATTCAGTCCATAAGGCTATAGAGAAAGTACAAATGATTATAGAAAGTCAAAAAATACCTCAAAGTCATCATAAACCCTATACAAATGTGAGAAGGGAACTTGAGTTAGCGGTTGATGATTTGGTCTTCTCGAAAGTTTCACCCATAAAAAGGGTGAAGGTATTTGGAAAGAAAGGGAAAATTATTCCCTCTATATTTTTCATTATAGGATTTTGAGGCGCATTGGAAATGTTTCCTATTAGTTAGACTTACCTAAAAACCTAGCATTAGTACATCAAATTTTTCATGTGTCTCTTAGGAAGAAATGCATTGATGATCCAGCTTCAATTGTGCCTTTAGAGAGTGTGCACAAAAAATATAGTCTCTCTTACGAAGATGTTCCAATTGAGATTCTTGATCGTCATGTTTGTAAGTTGAGGAACAAAGAAGTTGCTTCAGTAAAATTTTCTTGGAGAAATCAACTTGTTGAGGGAGCTATTTGGGAAACAGAAGCAGATATGATTACCAAATACTATTATATTTTCCTTTTGAATTCAGTTCCATCTTGAATTAATAGTTTCCTCCTTAGTATTCCTCTTACTTTCATGTCCCTCAGTAGTTCTCGTGCTTTAGTTGCATGCATACTACATAAATTCAGTCTAGTCATGTTTTAGTCAGAAAAATTAGTTATTATGTTTAAAAATTTGTCTTTAAAACTCAGTGTTGGGATTGCACTCTTTCCTTACATTTTTAGTTTAGTTATTCTTCATTCGAGCATGAATGTTTTTAAGTGCGAAATGTAAGTTCCTAACACTCCATTTTAGATTTAGCACAAAAAACTAGATTGTAACCACAAAATTTTTATAGAACAACTCAGGTAATGAGCTATTGAAAGACCCAGGATTCATTAGGTTAGCAATTTTAAAGACTAAAACCAAAGTCCTGAATAATGGAATTTTTCCTTGTGTCAACGACTCCAAGGGATGAGCCATTTCCAAATATGATGAGCTGACATGCTACTCATCTTAAGTGAAATTCTCCTATGTCTTGAAAGGTGAAAAATCCTCCTAGGAGTAACGATTCGTGGAAACGAGTTGTTGCCAACCCCTATGACTCATTATCAGTTCCCGTTCTAAGAAAGTACTGAAACTTAACACATTAAACTCAGACCCTACAAATCTACACAATGATCGGTCATCAGTCACGATGAGTTTTATTGTCCAATTATCTTTAGACCAGAGAAAATCCACACATTTACAAAGATTCTGAAGATGATTCATTGTCAAACATGATAAATCATCGCATTACCCGTGACGACTGGGTTCAGTAGTTTCAGTTATGGTTTTGAAGGGCTTTTATGTCTTTTTTCACTCTTTTAACCCCTATACTACATTGTTTAGGACTACTCTAATGAGGAATAAAAGGAATTAGTCAATTACTTCCTCTCATTATCTCTTAATACTAGGACGAAATCGGAAAATAATCTCTAATTATGTGGGTATCAAGGAGAGTCTCCTTTTGCTCTCACACCTAAATATATTTTCAATTTAAGTCTTTATAAATAACCATGAATTAGGGAAAGAGCTCATCTATCTTAATTTAAGATTTCATTTAGTAAATTATGTTCTTAAATATCTTATGGCTTCTAATGTAAGTTTACACATGTATTAAACAAAGCTTTTGAACATGTTGGCATGTTATGAACACATGATCTTGGATTCTTGAATAATTTACATAAAATACCTATGCAAAGCTTGATTTTAGATAGAAATTTAGTATACCATTCTTACCATGATTTTCAAAGATAGTAACTGCATATAACAAGTTCCATGATCTCAGTCATCATCCATTATAGGGGCCCAACATGGGTTACGGGTTGGATTTTATGTTTACGCACATGGCTTATGTCGGTTATGAGAACCTCCCACAATTGAAGATTTAGTATAGTATCTAACCCTTGATTCAGTTGTAGTAGCTCAATCTTATAATATTCCAGGCTTGCACTTCATATCATTGTTGATAAGAATATTTATGCATTTCATCTAGGGTCATTGTACATTAGTTCAGTTTCATTTTTCAGCATAACATTTCAGTATTTATCAACATGTTCTATAGTTGCATAGCTCATATGCTCAGTACATTCAAATTACTGACCATTTACCTTTTCTTTCAGTGTATTGTATTATGTTATAGGTTCAGATGCTAAATATTAGCCCCACAGTTGATACGTTCCAGTGGCCTTTCCAGTAGCTGACAGTGTTGAGTCCTCATCATCCAAGGACAAAAGTTTCTTTTTTTCAATATTTCATTATAGTTTCAGATACTTTGGAATTAGCTGGGGACTTTTCCCAGAAACTCATATTTATTAGCGGTTTTCAGACAGACAATTAGATTTTTAGTTTTTATGGTTATGTTAGATAATTCCCGTATTGACTTTAGTATTAGGTTTTTTATAATTATATATATCATTCAAAGATTAGCTTCCATGCAGTATATTTCAGTTATATCTAGTTGTTTTACTGTCATGACAGGCCATGGATTAGCTTGTGGTCACTTGTGGATCTAAGCGTCGTGTTGCAACTAGGGGGTAGTCTCGGGTCGTGACAAGACCCTTTTTAAGTGAATTTAACGAGTTTCCTCTCTAAATAAAAAAAATATCAAATATAAATATCAAAACCTTAACCATTAATGCAACTAATCCAAAATCAACATTCTGAATCTAATGGAACTGACAAAATCACCATTCAATGCTCGGATCACAAAATATTCACCAAAGTCAGACTAATCACTTTTAAGGTTACTCAAAATATCAAACTCACTCAAGGATTGTCACATTATCCACTTAAACTTAAAATCACTACAAGGATTGTCACATTATCCACCACTAAGATATGTTCTTCCTAAAAAATACCAAAGAAAGTACCTGAATCAATAAAAAGTTAGGGGTATCTGCTTCACATATCGGACTGAACATCCTATGTAGCCTCTTCAATCGGGCGATGTCTCTACTGAACTTTCACAGAATCAATATGTTGAGACCCTAACTTCCTAGTCTATCTATCTTGAATAGAAATAGACTCCTACTAAAAGGACAATTCATGATCTAATGCAACTAAATTCCACCGAATGACATGAGTATTATCTTGATTGTATCGCTTCAAAAACAAGACACGAAATGCTAGATGAAGGCTGCCAAAAGTGGAGGAAAAGCTAGCCTATAGGCCATATCTCCAAACTACTCAAGAATCTCAAAAGGCCCAATAAACTTTGGATTAAGCTTCCTTTTCTTCGTAAATCTCATCACACCCTTCATGGATGACACTTTCAATAAGTCCCGTTCACCAACCATGAATGATATATCATGAACTCGCCAATCGACTTAACTCTTCTACCTAATTTTAGTAGCCAGTAACTTCTACTGAATCATCCTTATTAAATCCATTGAGTCTCTCAAAAAATCAGTTCCCCAACGAATTTCCTTGAACGAATCAAACTATTCTATGGGGGATCTACACCTTCACCCATACAAAGCCTCAAAAGACACCATTTGAATACTGAAATGGTAATTGTAATGGTAATTGTAAGCAAACTCGACTAAGGGTAAGAATAGTCCCTCTAACCATCAAAAGCCATTACACGTTTGAAGTATTTCCTTAAGCACCTGAGTGGTCCTATATAGTTGGCTATCCATCTGAGGGTGAAAAGTTATGCCCATCTCAAGTTGAGTACCCAATTTACACTATATAGAACTCTAAAATTTGAGGTGCATACCTCTATCAAAAAAATGGAGATAGGTATACCATGAAATTGAAAAATCCCTTGAATGTCAATCTTGTCCAACTTCTCTAAATTATAGTTTACCTTGATAGGTATATTTCACACAAAATTAGTCAACCTATCCATAATCACCCAAATGGAATCAAACTTCCCCAAAGTAGGGAGTAGGCCAACTATCAAGCCCATAGTGATTCACTTTTATTTTCACTCAAGAACAAGCATCCACTACATTGTACCATTTATTCGCAAATGCTCATACGTCACTTGCTGGAAATTCCAATACTTTGACACCAACTCCACAATGTCTTTCTTCATTTCACACTATTAGAAGTGTTGCCTCAAGTCATGGTACATCTTAGCGGGTCTTGGATAAATATAATACTTTATATAATGAGCCTACTTCAAGATCAGTCTAATCCAACAACCAACTTTGACATACAAACACGACCACCAATCTTTAAAACACCATCGAATCAAGATATGCAGTCTTCACCTCACCACTCAACACTTTTATCACAAATTCCCCTTAATATCTCATCATCAAATTGTCGATCTTGAATTTGCTCTATTAATAAATATCTAGCCCCAACATATACAAAAATATGTGGTGTCAAAATATCAAGTGAACCAACTGGTTAGAAAAAGAGTAAATGTAAGGCTAAAGGTCGCTCTTTCACCAAAAGATAGGACAAATTCCTATTCTCTTCACCTTCTGACCCAATGCATCCACTACTACATTATCCTTGCTCGAATGATAAAGAACAGTGAGATCATAATTCTTAAGAAACTCTAACCAGCTACACTATCTCATATAAAGATCTCACTAAGTGAAAAGGTACTAAAGGTTATGATGATTGAAGAAAATCTTACAATGAACTCTATACAAGTAGTGTTACCAGAATTTCAACACAAATGCAACTGTAGTTATCTCCAAATCATGGAAAGAGTAGTTCTTCCCATGGACATTCAACTATAAAGAAGAATAAGCAATCACCTTAACCTTCTACATCAACATGTTACCCAAGCCAACTCTAGAAGAATCACAAAACATAGTAAAACCTATATTCTCTTCAGGCAAGTCAAGATAGGAGCCAAAATCAAAAAGTCCTTGAGCTTTTGAAAACTCTTATCACAATCATCCAATCACTGGAAAGTAATCTTTTTCTGAGTCAACTTGGTCAAATAAACCGTAATGAAAGAGAACCCCTAATGAATTGCCCTCTAACCCAACAAATCTTTGAATTTTTGTAGGAGAAGTTGATCTATCCTAATCATGCACTATTGCTATCTTGGTTGGATCGAACCATAATACCATCCTTGGTCGCTACATAAACCAAGAGAGAAATAGAATCCAACCTAAACTCGCACTTGGAGAACTTGACGTGCAATTTCTCTTTCTAAATAACGACCCTTAAATGCTCACGTAGTCATCGTTATTCTTGGAATAAGCCACAATATCATCAATGAACACAATCACAAAAGATTCAATGCAAATCCAAATTATTTTGTTCATCAATTCAAAAAATGTTATTGAGGCATTATTTAGCCCAAAGAATTAACTAAGAACTCATAATGACCATAATAGATTCAAAAGGTTGTATTCTGAATATCCAAAGCTCTAATCCCCAATTAATGGTAATTGAATCGCAAGTCAATGTTAGATAACACAAAGGCATCGAAAAGCTGATCAAACAAATCATTGATGCGAAAAAGGGGATACGTATTCTTGATACTCACTTTATTTAATTATTGATAATCAATACATATGTGCATGGATCCATCTTTCTTGTCCACAAACAAGATAGGATCACCATAAGGAGACACACTCAATCTAATGAAACCCTTACTCACAAATCCTATAATTTCCCTTTTATTTCTTTTTATCTCACTAGGGCTATTCTATAAGGATAAATCGAAATGTGCTTAGGGTTTGGCTTAACATAATATCATGGCCCAATTTCTTTGATTATGATGGCGCCTACTATAACCCACCAGTAGGCAAGCCAAACCCGTAGTCCAAAACGGCTAGTAACGGACTACCCAACTACATAAAGGCAAGAATACAGAAAAGATGAAGCAAGATATCAATCACATAATATAGTCCCAAAACATGGTGGTATTAGTACAAGGGCTGCTACATAACAAAAATTTAAAGCAACGTACAAACAAATATACTGATACAACTTATCTCTGAATATAACATAGAGACTAGTATAGTATATACAAGGGAGGTAAGTAATACTCCAAATGTCAGGAGCTGACTCTAAGTCTCTAAATCATAGTTGCTCTGCACAACGTACACATCAATGGCGATAACCCATACCATGATCTGCACGCTACAAAAGTATAGTATGAGTACCAAACATGTGGTACTTAGTAGGCAACTGTGAACTGAGCTCCAAAGATAAAGCAGATATACATATTATATGAATAGAATGGAAAACTACACCTAAATGTATAGCAACCACATAAGAAAGCCAATAAGAAAATAAGGATAAAACCAATATATTCAGGTCCAAGAGACTAACATAATAAGGATAAACAAGTAATATGAATGCACTATCTTATTCCAGACATGCTTAGGAATCTAAAAACCATACCGTATATCACTGGATAATGTACAAAGTAAAAGTGGAAGGAAGATATATATAAGTATACAAGTCAAAGGAATAAATATACAACCTGAATCAATGAAAGGAAGGATATATAGTAACACCATAGCTACATATAGTTACGTGTACATATGCATACATATATATATATAACAAAGTCTACTCGAGGTACAGCCTGAATCAGCATACTAGCTAATTAAGGCCTCTAAACCATAGCAGGATCTAGTGCTACGGGGTTTTAGTCCAAATATCAAGTCATCAGATGATCATGCATAATAATATAATCGTAATATAGAAGAGGCCAAATCATACCTCAAATCTCGATACCAAATTAATGACGAATCTATCATAAACTAGCCATCACAATGATCATCACATAATAGTAACCATAATAATAACAATGTTAATAACAACGCAAGTAACTGACTAGTTTAAATAATTAAGTACTTAGTCGAGCCTATCACGTGCCCCCACCGCCCTAGGCTCTAAAGTTTCAATTAACACATAACATACCACAAGTCATAGTCATGACCTATACCTATAAAATATCCCCCTATGGGCAGATAGATATAGGTGCATACTAGTGATAGGCAATGCGCATGTAAGAATGAATGCAATAGAATCCTTAATACCACAACTTATCCAAATATCATAACGTCATCATCTTAATCATCCTCTATCCTTTCTAGGTATATATATAATCTTCATACATAGGGCTACTCGGACTCAAATCGATAGATATACACATAGGCATATCAATATAATCATCCTCCGACCTTGTCGGGCATATCATCATAATCATCCTCCAAATTTTCTAGGATTATAATGTCATCATCACAATATCCTCTAGCCTTTATGGGTAAATAAATATATCATCATAGTCATCCTTTGGCCTTCTGGGTATATAATCAGTATCATCATATACATCAGTAGCATATATACATATATAACATCAATAATAAAATTTGCCATCAGGTTTTATCCAAAAGTTATATCATTAATCCAGCATCTTCCTCCATCCCATACTAGAGAGATATGTATCTAGATACGATAGGTGCACAAACTCAAGATGTGGATATAAGAATATAAATCTGTAAGTTTGTTGCCCGTAGAGAACTTTGGGACTAAATCGTTATAAAAGTGTAAAAAGGATTAGAATCTCTCACAATCGGAGTAATTAGTAGTATCAAATCATTGATCGAAATCTGTCTTGGTCACATCTTTTAAACATTATTATTAATCTCTTTTACATATAAGTTATTCATTAAGACAGGCATTTATTATTATGGAATTTGTATTTAAGATGGAAAGTGGGTGTTAACCCTTAATTAGTGACAACAGCAATAATATTATAATCTAATTAGAATTGCATCAATCATCGATGCAACGAGCATGAATGTACCGAATCTATGAATTTCATCACCAAAATTCAAACAATGGAACCACAAGTATTAATATATCAAAAAACTACAATCTCATCATTTACAATGATAAGCACTTCCCGGATGGTCAACTCATATCATAACATGACCTTAGGCCCAATAATATGTCTAAAATAGTTACAACATCATAATTACGGCCTTCAAGCCACATATATATCTGAAATCCATATCAATAATTATATATATACATTATCTCATATTTATAAGTCGTAGCATATTCACGAGGCATAACATCTCTATAATCCATAAAACATATCTATAGTCATCTCACATATAGGAGGCCTCTCACATCTAGGAGGCAATATCAATAAGCATCTCACATCTAAGAGGCATAATATCAATAAGCATCTCACATCTAAGAGGCATAGTATCAATTAGCATCTCACATCTAAGAGGCAGAATATATCAATAAATCCTAATTCGTAACCATGGGGCATATCAATTTATAAGAAATCTAATATCTATAGGTCATGTATATCATAACAATAAGGAAATATGATCTCCATAAACCAAATATCACGTCTATAAGGAATATCATCTCTATAGACCAAATATCATGACTATCTCCATGCCTATATATTCAAGCATGTCAATGAACCATATCATAAGTCAAGTCTAGAATGCCCTATCATAGCTACAAGCCATAAGACATAATCTGGGGAAATTTATCATGATTAACCAAGTCGTAAAGTAAACTTAATCTAAAGGCTCAATAGTCTCCATTATGCCTAACATCAGTAACTAAGTCCACAAAGGCTAACACAAGTCTTAGCCTAAGGTGGGATGGAAGAACAAACTTCTAATCCTCAAATTCCATGTTTAGGAAATTTATAACCCAAACTAGGATAAGGTATGTAGTTTAATTTTTAGATGTCAAGTAAGCCATAATCAATCCTACGATAGGAACTTCGTCTAGAAACATAGGCATTTAAGTCAACTCCGCCTAAATGAAGGCTTCAAGTTCACCACAATAGCCTAAATAAGGTTAAATATACTAACCATTCATCCCATACTTAAACACATATCCCAAACCTAGCCTCATAGCATATCCATTCTATGAATTAGTTCAATATAGGAAGAAGACAATAGGATTTAAAAAATATAATAAGATTTCACCTTACGAGTCAAAAACCCTCATCTAAACCCTAAACTTTAATAATAAAGATTAACTCATTCAACCAATAATCAAACTTAACATTCATATTCACACACAATATATTACATGCATCATCTTACAAAGATGAGTAGACAGAAGCCTACCTCAAATCCAAACTGTAAATCCTCAAATCATTCACCAAATGCTTGTCTTAATTTCACAATCCCAAAATATCATCACGCTATAATCTACTCATCAATACAAGAATAACAATACCCATATTGCACCATTATGCTTCGTGTCCTAAAATAAAATCAAAAATCTCAAGGGGGTCCCACTTACAGAAATCACATTTTTGAGGTCAACCCAACATTCATACATGATCAAGGAATCATAACCCTCAAGAATAAGTAAAAACCGAGCGAATTTTAGGATAAAATCAACCCTTCAAGCTATTTGGGGTTTTGGGTCAAGAACCAAGATTCAACAAGAAAGGGATGAAATCTAACCTTAAATCCAAAAATATTTGCAATAATAGATGTTAATAAATATCCCAAGTCACCCACTAGACTCAATTTTTAGTTAACACACTATTTTAGGGGTTTTGGCTCTCAAAGGTGAGTGAGGAATAGCCAAAACGTGGCCTAACTGGGTCTTTTACACCCATACTAGGTATCTAGCTATGGAAATCGCACAACCAAGTGTGCAGTCGCACTATTTGGATGCAGGAGCAGGTATGGAAATCACCATACTCCTTACTGCAATCGCAGTACTTGCTGTCAGCATAGCTGACATTTGAAACTTAGAAATTTTCTAAATCTCCACTAATGCCTCGGGATTCATTCGGAATTCGATAGATGCAAAAGAACTATGTAACCACACTAAATTCGCGTTTCGAGCATAATGGAAAAGTAGATTTTCCATTCGAGGTTATTTTGACCAAAGGTGGGTCCCACACCTAAATTTGCAATTTTCCAACTTACCGACCAATAGGTTGATATAAGCTCGGGTGCATTAGGAACCAAACCAAAGGTCTACCTAGCCTAAAATTGATATTTAAGAGTTATTGGTGCAGTTAGAATTTGCATATGAGTTCTTTTTATTGAAGTTTTTGTCTGGTGGTCATTTGGAACCAACAAAGACTTTTAAATAGAGAGTTGGCTCTAAAAAATAAATGAACTACCCGATAATTGAACTGTCATCCCTAGAAAGTTATAAATGACTTGGGGTAGCTATGGGAAAGCTCTAACAATAGAAATAAATGAAAATATGAAAAATGACCTCAAGGGTCATTACAGATAATGACAAAATCAATATCCCTATCCGGAGGCATACCAAGTAAGAAACACGTCCACGAACTCTCAAATAGCTCTCACATATCCAAGGAAAGCAAAGAATAAACACTAGTATTGCATACATATACGAAAAAAGAAAGACACCTCTTACCTACCATGCAAGGGACATATAGCAATTATATAACCCCCTTCTGGCATAAACTAGGAGTACTCTTCCACACTAATCTCAGCACTCCCAGAGTAGATACGGTCATATTCTTGGTAAAATAATCCAAAGACTGCATGATAAAGAGCTAACCAATTTATACCCAATATGACAACAAAATCAACCTTATCAAGCATAATTAATTCAACCCAAGTCACATAACCTGAGAAGGTCACCACACATGATCAATATACTCGATCCACAACTAAAGAATTGCCTATGGGGTATAAACAAGAATGTTCATAGAAAGGGAATCACAAATATCTTCAATATTAGTTGCAAAATATATAGACACATAATAAAATATAGACCCGAGATCAAATACTACTGAAGCTGGATGATGGAAAACTGGATGATAATTGCAATCACCATATCAGAAGCCTCTGCCTCTGGTCTCCAAAGAAAGGGATAGCATTGACCATGTCTATTACCAGACCTAGTGACTCCTCGTCTATTATTATGAGCTTCTTAAGCCCCACCTCTAGCACCTTTATAATTATCTCTACTATTCTGTGCACCCCCTTTACCTACTAATACTAGAGTCGGACAAAGCTAAAGCTGAGAACACTTCTAAGGAGGACCATTCACATATTGGGGACAATCTCTTGCTAAGCGTCCAAACTAATCAATAGAAAAACATTCTCTATTAGAAGAATCATGCTGAGAGGCCCAAAAGAACCAAATCGCTCTTTATTACTCGATGAACTAGAACGATACCTTTCGCCTATATGACCTGATATTTGACCACTCAAAAACTATAGACCAAATATTTGAACTCTGCAAGGCTTCCTAAACCATTCTATTGTGGTAACCATGAGAATCTCTACTTGAGAAATTCCTACCTAGAGATGAATGACCACTAAAATCATCTAGATAATGTATCCTCTTCGTACCCCCTCTATGAATACCCTAGTAAATAACATCAATCATCTTGGCATGATCCAGCATAATCTAAAAAGAACGACCAGAAATAACTAATAGATCCATCACCAACTAGTAATAACTAGTCAAACCCTTAAAAAAACTTGTTGATCCTCTCCAACTTTATAAAAATACAACTGATGGTATATCTTGACAATGCATAAAATCGAGCCTCGTGCTCTATAATATTTATAAATATATACTCCAAACAATCAAACTCATCTCTCTATTGGTCCCTCAAGATAAAGAGGACTAACGTCTCCAGAAAAATCTCAAAAAATTGGGTCCATATCAAAAAGAGGAACTCACTGGTCTACAACTAACAAGAGACCTCTACCAATGCTTTGCCATATCCTTAAACCAATAGGTAGTGTAAGTAATACCATGGGACTCAAAAAAACTGAGGTTATGTAACCTCTCCTAAAAATCGATTAGAAACTCATAAATATCCTCACCAATAGAACAACTAAACATAGGAGAGGCCAATCTAAAAGATCTCTTGAATCTCTTCTACTCATCAATAGACATTATAGTACTTGGAGCAATAGACAAAATAATAAGTCTAGCGAGTAATTTTTCAATGTGTAGGGCCATAACAATAGATGGCTCTTACTTAAGAGTCTAAAAATAATGAGTAGGAGCCTGCCTAGGGCTATACACCTCATGTAGTCTAAGAACCATCTGGTCTATCCAATAGAATTATTGTTAAGAAAATGCCATTTAATGACCTATAGATAAATTAGTAGATTATACAATACTTGAGTAACAAGAAAACTATTATGGGGTTGGGTATCATGACCTGAAACTACCCCATAGTTGGGACATGGTGTTTAAGGCCACAAGTAACCCCAAGCTAACCTATGATGCTAGCACAAGCTATAAACACCAAATGAAAATGACAAAATATTACATAGAAGTTATTTAATAAAATATATGAATAACTACATTTAAAATAACAGGAGTATGAATCAGATCCCTGGAAACATCATTGAAAAATCATAACAAATTTACTAACTATCTGACTATCTAAAAGTCTCTAAACATGCTGAGTTATTAGGACAAGTCCCCAACTAACTCTAACTATTGAAATGTCATGAAATAAAGTAGTAGAAAGCATCATAAATCATATGAATAGTCCTCGACTGATGAGGACTCACCAACGTTGTAGTTGAGTAATATAGGAATGGATTACATACGATCTAGAAACTGAGCTTTCGAACCTATATTGTGAATCAATATAGCGCAAAAGAGAATTTACGGTCAGTACTTTGAATATACTGGTATATGAGATAAATACTACCTGACATGTACAAAAAAATAGTATTGTACATGAATGCATGAACGTATAAATCGAATGCAAGACCAAGTAAAGCATGTGCTGAAGTAATTTGTAAAGTTGTATAACTGAATAATTGATAAATTGAACACTTAGTCATGAAAACTTGAGCTGATGTAGTCTGAATACTGACTAAGACTGTGGGAGATAACATTGTACCGACATGCCCCAATTTGAGCTAATCGGGGTCCAACCTGTATCCCCAGTTTAAAAGGTGTCAGTACCTTACCACAGGTACCGACACTGGCTATGTGGATCTACTAAGCTAATGTCCTGAAGGACTGGGGTGTCAGTCCTCTACTGGCGGGTGGCCCCTAAGAGAGTTTCAATCCTTTACTAGTGGGTTACATCTCATAACCTACACTAGCTACATAGTTTTGGAACTTAGGGACTTCTACTAAAGGTTTCAGTCCTCTACTGGAGGGTGAGACTTCATCCCTAGGTTTTATCGGTGCCAAGTTCTACTTCCAACTAAATGACACTAATAATAAGCTAGTACATGCACTGATTATGGATATGCTCAGGTCATGGTATTCTATTAAGTGCATGGAAAATCTGAAGTAATCATACATATGTAAATTGATGTATTTAGCATGATGTAATACTGGTGAGTGCTCAATATGACAATGTTATAAACTTAATGGTGTAAACATGGTATGATTAACTTAATCTTGAAAATTGTAACATGCATGATCATCTAGGTATCGGGTGTTCATAACCCACCAGCATTGAAAAATACAGTTAAATACGATAATTTCAAAGTAATGACATGATAGAGAATTTCATGATTTAAAGTCAAAAACCTAATAATTTCACAATCTAACAAGTTATCATGATTAGGGTACGGAAGAATACTTGAAATTATAAGGAATCACTTGTTCATGGTTGAATTCAAGAATTACATGGTGGAACCATGGAATTTATACATTTCATGGAACTCTAGTTTACGGAATTCGTGAAAAGAAATTGTAATTATTGGCATGAGGATGAAAGGAGATCCTCATTGAATACCCACATACCTGAATTCCTTGTTTTCTTGAGGGAAACTTGGATTTTGGGACCTTGGGAGGTGATCTTGTGGAAGAAACCCTTGTTTTTGCTCTAGAGAGTGGAAGGGGAATTGATATTATTAACTGATTTTAATGAAAGGGCAAATAATTCATATTTACATTCTAGGTCGTGGATTGGAAATTTAAAAGAGAGAAAACAAAAAGACATTTGACTTAAAGGAAGACTGCATGATTTTACATAGCCTCTATGACACGCCACCTATTGTGGAGGCTAGCCTCTATGACAAGCTGCTTATCGCAAAAACTATCCTTTATGACACACCACTTATCGCAGAGACTAACCTCCATGACACGGTGATATCGCGGTGGCTTAATGCCTCAAAATTCAAAAGTGACCTCGAACCTTATCCAAAAAAATTTGAAACTCTTTTGAGATACCGTATTAACATACCTGAATACATTTTGAGCAAATAATTGATGTTTCAAACATAGGAAGGCCAAAATAAAATTCTTGGAAATCTTGAGGGTGTTAAAATAGCCATGTCACTTGTATCTAGTGCATAATAATCTTTTTGGGGCCTTTAAACATGTGACAAATAGCTAAACACTTATCTATGATCTTGAAGGGCATTACAATATCTCCCTTTTGGGATCACTCGTCCCTAAATGAAAGTATCTGAGCTGAGATACTAGAAAGACTGAGATTATGGATGTACTGAATACTTATGAGCTAAATCATGACTAAATAACTAAATCTGATACATGATACATGGACTAAACTAAATTCATGAATACATGCTATGACATGAGGGTGGTTGGATAGCTGAGGTAGAAAATGAGAGAATTAATTTAAGGGAAACCATTACCTTAAATTGGATCTGAATTAGTAGAGAAAAGTTGAGGATATCTGGCTCGCATATTGGCTTCTTCTTCCCAAGTGGCTCCCTCGAAGGTCTGATTCTTCCACAATACCTTTACTAAGTCAACTTCTTTATTTCTTAACCTACGAATCTGATGGTCAAGAATTTCAACTAGGACTTCTTCATAGGAAAGACTATCTTCCATGCTCACACTCTCTAAAGGGACAACTAAAGCTGAATCACCAATGCATTTCTTTAGCAGAAAGATACGAAACACTGGATGCACTAACTTTAACTCTATAGGAAACTCAAACTCATAAGTTACCTTCCTAAAATGGCTCAAAATTCTACATGGACTGACATAGCGGGGACTGAGTTTCCCCTTCTTGCTAAATATCTTTGCCCCTTTCATGGGCAAAATTTTTAGATATACAAGATCACTAACATTAAATTCAAGATCTTTTCTTCTCACATCAGCATAATATTTCTGATGATGATCTACATCTCCCACCATAGAGAGCCTCAAATTGAGGCATCTGAATGCTAGAGTGATAGATATTATTGTAGGCAAACTCAATCAAAGGTAAATGATCATCCCAACTACCTTTAATGTCTATAATACAAGCTGTCAACATATCCTCTAATGTCTGAATGGTCCTTTCTACCAGACCATTTGTCCAGGGATGTAAAGACATACTAAGATGGACTTGGGTACCAAGATACTTCTAAAAAGCCTTCCAAAAATAAGAGGTAAACTAAGTACCTCTATCTGAAATGATGGACAATGGAACTCCATGCAACTTTACCGACTCCTTGAGATAGAGTCTTGCATAATCCTTGAAATATGAAGTATGAACTAGCAAGAAATAGGATGACTTGGTCATCCTATCCACGATGACCAAAATAGAATCATGTTGATGACGCGTACAGGTTAAACCTATAACAAAATCCATGTTTACCACTTCCCAATTCAAAATAGGGATGCTGAACTCCTGAAGTATACCGTTAGGCCTTTAGTGCTCAACCTTAACCTGCTAACAATTCGGAAACTTAGCCACAAACTTTGCAGTATCTTTCTTCTTACCATTCCACCAATATATTTCTCGCAAGTTGTGGTACATCTTAGTGGCTCCTAAGTGAATAGAATATCATGAATCATGCGCTTCTTCTAGTATTTGCTGCCTTGAACCATACTTATTCGAAACACGGAACCTGTCCTAGCAATGAAGCACACCATCATCTCTTTGGGATAAAACCTCAACTTTCTGATCCCAAACTACCTCATTTAACTTAACCAAAACTAGATCCCAGTCTTTCTTTTCCCTTACTTTGGAAACCAAGAAATATTTTGAACCATTCTAAACCTAAATACTACCTTCAGCAGAATCCATCAGTCGAACTCCCAATCTACCAAGATGATGAACCTCATGGACTAATATTTTTTTATCATCCTCCACATGAGCAGAACTTTCCATAGACAGCCTACTAAGGGCAACGGCCACAACATTTGTCTTACCTAGGTGATACAACACACTTATATTATAGTCTTTCAATAGTTCAAGCCACCTTCTTTAATGAAGATTTAGGTATTTCTATGTCAAGACATACTGCAAATTCTTATGATTAGTAAATATATCAACAAAAACCCCATAAAGGTAATGCCTCCAAATCTGTAAGGTAAAAACAATTGCTGCCTATTTGAGGTCATGAGTTGGGTAATTCTTCTCATGGGGTTTGAGCTGTCTAGAGGCATAGGCTATGAATTTACCTCGCTGCATTAACACATAACCAAGACCAATTTTGGAAGCATCACAATAAAGTACGAACCCATCCGAACCCTCTAGTAGAGTCAAGATTTTGGAAGAGGTGAGTCGAGTCTTTAAGTTCTAAAAACTCTTTTCGCAGGAATCAGACCACTGAAACTTAATTTTCTTTGATTCAGTCGAGATATAAGAGAATAAATAGAAGAAAATACTTCAACAAACTATCTGTAGTAACCGGCTAAACCCAGGAAATACTTGATATCCGATGGAGAGATGGGCCTAGGTAATTTTTTACTGCTTTAGTCTTTTGAGAATCAACTTGAATGCCATCACCGTAAAAGATGTGACCAAGGAAATCTACTGACCTCAACCAAACTTCACATTTTCTGAACTTAGCGAATAACTGGTGTTCCTTAAGGGTCTGCAAAATAATCCTCAAATGGTATGTATGATCACGTTCACTACGAGAATAGACGAGGATGTCATCTATGAAGACTATAATTAACATGTCCAGGCACTTCTTGAACACTCTATTCATAAATTCAATAAAATTTACAAAGTCATTTGTTAATCTAAAATACATAACTATAAATTAAAAATAACCATACCGAGTTCTGAAGGTTGTCTTTGAAATGTTGAATTTTCAAACTCTGAGTTGATGATAGCCGAAAGGTCTATCTTAGGGAAATAATTTGCATCCTAAAGTTGGTCAAATAAGTCATCAATCCTGGGGAGAGGATACTTATTCTTGATTGTGACTTAGTTCAACTGACGATAGTCGATGCACATTTTGAGGGAATCATCTTTCTTGTGCATGAAGAGAACTGGAGTGCCTCATGGAGAAATGCTAGGCCTAATGAATCCCTTATCTAGAAAGTCTTTAAACTTTCCTTTTAATTCCTTGAGCTCAACTAGAGCCATTCTGTAAGTCAAAATTGAGATAGGCTGGGTATGTAGGGGTAAATCTATTCTAAAGTTGATTTTCCTCTCAGGAGGAACTCTGGGAAGATCCTCGGTGAATACTTCTGGAAACTCATTCACTAATGGAACTGAATCAAGACTCGAAGCTGCAGAACATGAGTCCTTGACTCAGACAATATGATAAATGCAACCCTTGGATATTATTTTACTTTCCTTAAGGTTGGAGAAGAATTGACCTATAGGCATTGAGGTACTGCCCCTCCATTCTATCATGAGTTCATTAGAGAACTAAAATTGGACTATTCTATTTCTACAATCAATTAAGGCATTGCATGAGTGGAGCCAATCTATGCCAAAAATAACATCAAATTCGGTCATCTCTAATTCTACAAGATCTAATAAGGTAACTTTCTAAGACACTATGACTGGGCAATCTCTGTATACCTGTCTTCTTGTAATAGAACTACCAAATGGAGTAGACACTGAAAGGGTTCTGCTAAGATTTTTGGCATGGGTGACATGATCGTTCAAGGGGTTCAAGGACAGGTGGTAGCGCATATTGGTCCCCATTTCTCCTTTCGTTATTCCTTCTGGGAGAAATTTTACGTAAATGGTAGAGTATGAGTTAGAAGAAGAAGTTTTATAGATCTTACACTCCATCGCGCGACATGAATACTAAAAGAAGGGAAACTTTTTCCTAAAATGTCTCATAGCCTCTCGCCCATAAGTGTGGCACGCTTCACACCCATGAACAGAACTCTACTTAATGCAACTTTCAGACACCCTAGGACACTTTAAAACTGGCTCTAATACCAAGTTTGTCATGATCTGAGACTACCCCTTATCGCGTTATGGTGCTTATGGCCACAAGTACCCTCAAGTTAATCCATGATTCTAACATAAGCTACAAGGAATAAATGAAAATAACAAAATATTGTGCGGAAGTCATTTATTAAAGCATCTGAATAACCATGTTTAAAATAAAAGGAGTCTAAAACACATCCCTGAAAACATCACTGAGAATTCATAACTAATTTACTAACTGTTTGATTGTCTAAAAGCCTCTAAACATGATAAGTTGTTGGGACATATCCCCAACTAACTTTGAATACTAAAATATCATGAAATAAGGTACTAGAAAGAATGATAAATATTATTAATAGTCCTCGACTAATAAGGACTCGCCAATACTGCAGCTGAGTAATATAGGAATGGACTATGTGTGATCTAAGAACTGAGCATCTGAACTAATATTGTGAAATCAATATAGCAAAAAAAAAGTATGTGGTCAATAATTTGAATTTACTGGTATGCGAGATAAGGAATAACTGGCATATACAGGAAATGGTATTGAACACAAATGCATGAACATGTAAATCAAATGCAAAACTAAGTAAAGCATGTGCTGAAGTAATCTGTAAAGCTGTACAACTAAATAACTGATAAACTGAACACTTGGTCATGTAAACCTAAGCTGATGAGGTCTAAATACTGACTGAGACTGTGGGAGCTAACAATTTGAGCTAATGGGGTCCAACATGTAACCCCAGTTGGAAAGGTGTGAATACTTTCCCACGATTACCAACACTAGCTGTGTGGATCTACTGAGCTGATGTCCTGAAGGACTAGGGTGCCAGTCTTCTAGTGGAAGGCGACCCCTAAGAGAATGCTAGTCCTCTAATAGTGGGTGACATCTCATAACCTATGCTAGCGACGTAGTTCTAGAACTTAGGGACTTCTACTAAAGGTCCCAGTCTTCTACTGGCAGGTGAGCATTCATCCCTAGGTTTGCTCGGTGCTAAGTTCTACTCCCAACTAAATGACACTGAAGCGTAAACTAGTAGATGCACTGATAATGGATATGCTCGGTCATGGTATTCTAAAAATAACAATGCATGCATAATCTGAAGTAATCGTGAACATGTAATTGATGTATTTAGCATGATGTAATACTAGTTATTGCTCATTCTAATAATGTTATAAACTTTATGGTGTAAACATAGTATGATTAACTTGAAATCTTGAAAACTGTAACATTCATGATTATCTAGGTATCGGGTGTTCATAACCCACCAGTGTTGAAAAATAAAATTAAATACCACAATTTTAAAGTAATGACATGATAAGGAATTTCATGACTTAAACTCAAAAACCCAACAATTGTATCAATATAGCAAGTTATCATGATTAGGGTACGAATGAAATCTAGAAATTATGAGGAATCATTTGTTCATGGTTGAATTCAAGAATTACATGAAGGAATCATGGAATTTATACTTTTCATAGAACTCTAGTTTATGAAATTCATAAAATTCATGAATAGAAATCATCATTTTGGGCATGAGGATGAAAAGAAATCTTCATTGAATTCCCACATACCTGAATTCCTCATTTTCTTGAGGGGAACTTGGATTTTGGGACCTTAGGAGGTGATTGTGGAAGAAACCCTTGTTTTTATTTTTGAGAGTGAAAGGGAAATTAATATCATTAACTGGTTGTAATGAAAGGGCAAATAATTCCTACTTACATTCTAGGTTATAGATTGGGGGTTTAATAGAAAGAAAAAACAAAAAGCCCTTTGACTTTAAGAAAGACTGCATGATTTTACACAGCCTCTATGACACGCCACCTATCGTGGAGGCTAGCCTCTGTGACAAGCTGCTTATCACGGAGACTATCCTCCGTGACACGATGATATCGTGGAGGCTTACTGCCTCGAAATTCTAAAGTGAGCTTGAACCTCATTCGAAAATTTTGAAACTATTCAATAACACCCTGTTAACATACTTGAATACATTTTGAGCCAAAAATTGATGTTTCAAATTCGAGAAGTCCAAAAATAAAATGATTGGAAATCTTAAGGCCACTTGACTCTGGTGCATAATAATCATTTTGGGGCCTTTAAACATGTGACAAATGGTTGGGAACCTATAGGATTTTGCAGGGCATTACACTGGTTTAGTACCGTATCCTCAAGCTAATAAGACACCTCCTCATGATTAATTTCAAGCTTGGGAGAGGCCGCTCTAGCTTGTCCTCTAGCTGTAGATGCTCCTCATTCCTGGCCTCTTCCTCTATCTCGATTATTACCCTTGCTTCACACCCTGATTGAGGCTTCAAGAATGGATATTGGCTCTTCATAACTCTAGATCTTATCCTTTCCATCTACACAGAAAGAGTGGAATACAAGTTAGACTACTGATATGAACAATATGCAAGATAAGAAATCAAGTAAGAGATATTTTCCTAAAAACATCCCATAACCTTCCAAAGATAGATACGAATGTCAACATATTCATCTGTGAGACTCTATTAGATATCTTGATCTTTCACTCATGAGACTGGTGAACCTAGTGCTCTAGTATCAATTTATCATGATCCAAAAGTCGAGATCATAATGATACCTACCCTAACCCAACTTTGATAGGTAAGACCAACACCCAAAAGAGATTGAAATACAAAAAAAAAAGATAAATAATAGCCAAATACGAGACTTTAAAATAAAGTCAAGCCAGGTATATATATAAAATAATTTTCAAAACTGAATAAATACAATTTCACATCCCAAAATCTTGTGTCATGAGTAAAAAGCACTATAATCGACATAAAAATACGAAAATACACAACTTTGTCGTTGAAATGTAAGATAAAGACAAGATAAATATGCGATGAAGAATGAAATCATCCTCCAAATGAGGAGCTCACTAGTACTCCAAAAACAACCTTATTATAACACGATCTCAAGTTTCATAAATCGTACTCGAACTGGGATCTGCATCGAAAGGGCACCAAAAGTAGGAGTGAGTACAGTCCACTTGTACTCAGTAGACATCATAGATCGACTAAGCAAAACAGAAAATAAAACATATAAAGGATACTATGTGCACCAAAAACTCACATTCAACTCAAACCAATAACTAAAAACAACTCTGAATGGACCCTTGAGATTCGATCGAGAGCCCGCAAATATAAATCAATAATACTACTAAACCAATTTTGATGTTTCGGATTTAACGAAACCATCGTATTTATAAAGAGAGAATGTTATCAATAAATTAATCCCCGAAACCTCTTTTGAGCTAATTTAACTAGTTTCTCGTCTAAATGCTCAAAACTCAAAATAATTACTAAGAACCTGAATCAACCATGCTATTAATTCAAAATTGATATTTTAGATCTAATGAAATTGACAAAATCATCATCAACACTCGGATCACAAAATATTGACCACAGTCAAACTAATCACTTTCAAGGCTAGTCAAAATCTCGAACTCACTCAAATCACTCCTAGACGCTTTGGGGACCATGTCAACCATCCTCATAACTCATAAATAATAGTTCCTTCATTTCGAATTAGTTGACCCTTATTGCCTTGACACATCCATTAAGAAATCAATAATTAGAGGTATATTTTACTCTTTTACCCTTATTTGTATTTTAAAGTTTGATAATCAGTGCAATGATTAAACATAGAAGTTTGGTACAATTACTGTATTTCATGCATGCATCAAGTCTAGAACCTACAAATTTAAATTAAAACTATAAATAATTAACTTTTTATTGGAGAATTAAAATCTTGAGCACTCCACTCCATTACTTCTCTATCTAAGCATATGCATGAAATTTGAACGTTCAGCAAAACTTTTCATTTCACAATTATTTTATATTCACAAATGCACTCAATTCTAACTAAGCATTTTGCAAATTCATTTATTAAGATGAAAGTTTTAAATTTTGTTTCAAATCATATAATTTTTGGAGGCAATATTTGGTCGAAAAAAATTGAGAACTTAACTTTTCCATCAAAAAATTATTATAAAAGGTGATTCACTTTAATATTATTAATAAGTAAGTGCTTAATAAAAATGACTTAAAAAGAAAAAGTAAAGCTTCACATTTAATGATAGTTTTCAAAATGTCAAATTATAATGATAGTTTTAAAATGTAAAATTGTTTACTTTCAATAATTTTGAAGAATATGGATATATTTAATACTATCAAAAGTAGAAAGAAAAAAATACGTACAAAATAGTCTTGATTTTACAAATTAGACAATTAAAGTGAAGAAAATATTTTTCACAAGAAGACTAACTAATTTGAAATGGAGGGAGTAAATAGCAACTACATGGAAAAGTAAAACGATTAAAATACAAAAAAAGCTAAAAATCACACCAAAAATTATTACAAAAAATATGCATAGTGAGTTGATTATTGAACATTTCAAAAAATATAAAGTTATTGAGTACAATAGTAATGATAGTAATATTTATTTTAATATGTTATGTTCAAGTGGTTTGTTACTTTTTAAAATGTAAAAATAATATTAGTACTTTTTTGTCTGATTATATCTTTACATATTAATTTATTTTACTAGAAATTCACAAATTTAAAATACTAGATTCGCCACTGATTGCAATATATATAAAGCAAGAGACATGTATTTTTACAATATTTGCAAAAAAAACAAAAAATAATAATAATAACACAGCCCCACAGGTGATTCCTTCCAGCAATTTCTTGAATAAAATGACAACCAATTAGGATGGACCGAGAAAAACTTTTATTGTAAGCTTAAGTTCGTAACTCTCCCATATATAAATAGTTTCTGGAAACCACAAGGGCTGGTGTGGTGGTTCAGCACCTCACCCCTTAAGCAAGAGGTTGGGGGTTCGATTTCCACCTCTGGCGAGTGGAGCAAACTCTGTGGCCAGTTCCCTACCGCTTAGTGCACTGACCGAAGGAACGGGGGATTAGTCTCACAGCTGTCGGCTGTGGGTATACCTTGGGAAACCAAAAAAAAAATAGTTTCTGGAAGACTGATTCCCAGTAAAACCGAAAACACAATGCCCCCTCTCTCCTCTCCTACTACACTTTTTTTCCTTTCGAAAATATATTTTTTAAGTTTTATTTTACTTAACTAATATTGAATTGACGGTTTGCATTAAGAAATATCTATTAGAGATTTATTTTATTAAACTAATCTTATTAATAATATTTTAGAAATCCAAAAAATTGGCTACCTATTACTTTTTATATTCATTTAATGATAGAAATAATATTAAAAGAAGATGATTATCTTCTCTTGATTTCAAAAGTTAAACAAGTAAATTAAAATAATTATATTTAGTAAGAGAATTAAGTAATAAAATGAAAGGAAGCCAGTAATAAGGAAAAATAACAGAAAATAGCATACTTAAGACTATAATTACAATAAATAGCAATACTTTTGTAAAATTACAGTTTATAGCAAGAGTAACATTATTTTTCTCATTAATTAGGCAAGTGCATATTTTACTCTCACTACTTTACATTTTTCTATTTTCACTCCACTATTTTACCACCCCAAATATAGCTATATCTTTTACATCTTTTTTTTCATCTTATTTTTTTATTATTTTATTTTTTATTTTATTTTATTTTATTTTCACTTTATTTTTTCTCTTCTATTTCTCTTCTATTTTTTCTTTTTCATTTTTTTTATTTTTTTTCCTTTTTCACATTTGAAGATAATTATCTCCATCATCTTCAAGATTTCAAAATAAAACATCATTTACTGTCTTTCAATCTCTCATATTTCTACCTTTTTTTCTTGTTAGTTTTTTTCCATCTTACTTTTTTATCATTTTTTTTATTTCTTTTTCTTTTTCATTTTTTTCACGTTATTTTCCCTCTTCTATTTCTCTTTTTTTTCCTTGTTCGTTTTCTTTTTTTTTCCTTTCTCATTTCTTTTTATTCTTTTTCTATTTTTGTTTTCTTCTTATTTTTTATTCTATTTTGTTTCTTTTTTTTCTTTTTTTTTACACTTCTATTTCCTTTCTTCCTTTTTTTTTACTTCTCTTTTTTCGTTTTTTTCTTTTTATATTTTTTATTTTTTTACTCTTCTATCTCTAATTTATTTTGAAAAAATAAATATGTATATCACATACACATATTCAAAAAACATACAAAATACATAGCCATACAGATCTGGATATATATTTACAGTACAAAACATACATATGTATTTATGAAATACATATCATATTCATATTAAACAATAACAAACATAACTATACTATATATCTTCATATGTATTTGCGAAATATAAAGGTTACTTATATAAAATAAAAATATACATATGGATCAGTTATGTATTCTGTAAATACATATGCGAATATATCTTTGAACTGTACATACTATGTCATTTTATAGGATAACATGTGAACTTATTTGTTTTTTTTTTATTGTTTAAGATATGTATCATATATTTTTTTATTACCTATATGTATATGTATATAATTGTCATTTTTGTTATAAAGATTTTGTGTCCTATATGTTTATATATACATGTGAATTAGATATGTATTTCTGTAAATACATATGCAGATATATATGTATGTTTTTTATCGTAAATACATATGCAGATCTGTATGCCTATTTATTTTGTATATTTTTTGAATATGTATATATGATATAGATATTTGCTTTTTAAAAATAAAAGATAAAGATTGAAGAGTAAAAAAAATAGGAAAAAACAAAAAAATAAAAAAAAAAAAAAAAAAAAAGAAGAAGAAGAGAAAAAATAAAGTGGAAAGAAAAAATGAAAAAGGAAAAGAAATTAAAATTAAAAAAAAAAGATAAAAAATGAAAAATCTAATAAGAAAAATAGTTAGAGATATAAGAGAATGATATTTTGAAATTGAAGATCATGGGAATAATAATCTTTCATAATTGAGTTTGATTTGGAAAAGGAATCTACTAAATTAAATAAGAGTAATTTATGAGAATTTAATTAGATGTGATAATTATTTCTTATTTAGCTCAACTAATTTGAGTAAAACAGGGACAGTAAATCTTGTTGTATATGTATTTGTATAGCAACAATTTACTTAAATACAAAATACAATTTGCTATTTTTCATAATTATGAAACTGTTGCTATAAAAGTTACAATTAAGGCTCTGTAGTTGTTATTTCTGAAATTTTTTCTAAATTGTTTTGCCCTTGTGATTAATGAAAAAGGTGTTTGTAAGTGGAAAATTTTAACATGGAGAGGCACACATAGTGTTAGTTGTGTGAGGGATTTTTAAATTGGCAAAATAATGTGTTATGGGACCCATTATATTAACTTAATTATCTTGTTCTTTTCCTCACTAATTTATCTTTTCCGTTTTTCCCTTTTATTTATCTTTCCTCGTTACTCTTCTCTCTTCTTTTCACATTTTCTGGATTTATGTATTGTAAAATCAATTTGACCATTCCCTTAATTTTGTATTTGGTTCGTTAAAGATTCAATTTTTTTTGTATTTGTTAACAAGTAAAAATTAAATATTATTTTTAATACTACTTTCATACTTAAATAAATACATAAGATATTACAACAATAACAACATATCCAATGTATTCACACATAATAGGGTCTGGGGAGAGTAGAGTGTACGCAGACCATACCACTACCTCAGATAAAGTAGAGAGGTTGTTTCTGATAGAGCCCCGGCTAAGGAAAATACCTAAGACATTAAATGTTAAAATTTTCAATGTGAGAAAAGTGGGTAATTTTTTTTGCTAGAAAACTTTCAATAAAAAAAATTCAAAATGAGAAACTAGATTAAATGAACAAAAATGAAATTTAAAAAATTTGTAGCTGGGTTCAACTTAATTTAGTGATAATAAAAATAACTCATGGTTTGTCCATAAACTCTAAATATTTGTGTAATTTAATAACACATGAAGATCTTTCACTATTTTGTTATGAGTTTATCTTTTTATACATAAATTAAATTGTGTTTGTATTAAAAACTTATTTTACTAAATTAATCCTATAAACTATATTTTGAAAATTTAAATTTTACTGCTAATACTTTATATAGTTATTTAATGATAAATATTAAAGAAATTACATGAAAGTTTTATTTGTTAGAATAAATAAATAAAGACAAAAGTTATTTTTAGCGGACAAAATAAATAAAATTGAGGGAGTAATAAAATTGGTTTTAAAACAGATTAAACCAAAAGAAAATTATCGAAAAAAAATAACTTGAAAAATATAAGTGAGAGAGAGATATTAATCTATATCTATATCTATAATCTATATCTATATATGTATCTATATCTATATCTATAATCTATAATTTATAATTTATATCTATAATATATTAAAAGTGTGAAGGCCTTTAGAAATGTTGTTTGAACTATTTTTCCTTCATTAAAAGTCTTCGTTTTAGATAAAATCATCGTTTCACTTTTTTTTCTAATATTAAAAAGTTAAGAATTAATTAAATATATTTATAGTAAGACATTTCCTTATTAGAAGTGATCAAAATTAATGACAATTAATACTCTTTTACTTTAAAAAGATTTTAAAAGTCTAGAAATAAAGATAAAAGCGTTAGAATGAAAAAAAAAACCTTAAGAAATATCATTTTTTAAAAAGTAAAATATATATGTGCTTATACATAAATATATGTTTATGTTTACATTATTATATTAAAGTGTGAAGAATTTTTGAAAAGTGATTTAAACTTTTACACTTCATTAAAAATCTCCGCATGACATAAATCATTTAATTTTAAATAATCAAACGTTACACATGCGAGACACGTGCGATTAAACTAGTTAACCAAAAAAACAAAAGAGAAAGAGAAAGACTGAAATATACTTTCTCTGTTTCGATTTTTGTGTTAGTTTCGATTTTGAGATTCAAATAAATTTATTTTGATAGTAATTTTTTCATATATTTTAAAAATATTTTGAATTGATCAATAATTGTGATTTATAGTAATTTTACTTAGTCTTTGAATATATAAATTTTACCTAAAAACTTAAAGATTATGTGCTCAAATTTATGATTAAATTTAAATTGTTTGACTCTTAAAAAATAAAAAATACTACATAATTCGGAAAGAGATTAAAATAAAGAAGTATAGTGTCGGAAAAAAAAGAAAATAAAAGAAAAAGGCCAAAATTGCGGCACTAAGAATGAGGAGATGAAGAGAGGTACACTTGCCGACACAAAAAGGCCATAAATACACTTGTCCATAAATAAATGGTACCTCACACAACTATGGTTGGTTGAGTCTCACCCATGTTAAAATTTTCCTGAAGAGAGGTACACTTGCTGACACAAAGGGGCCCATAAATACACTTGTCCATAAATAAATGGTGCCTCACACAACTATGGTTGGTTGAGTTTCACCCATGTTAAAATTTTCCTTTGTAAGTGGGTTGTTGAAGATAAAATGGGATTAATAGAAAGAGAGGCTCATCAGTCATACGAAAGGAACTGAAAAAGAGAGCAATAGTGCTTGGGTAGGATAGCAGATAAGAGTGTTGCTTTTTGGGTACTTTGGGAATAAAATGTTCTCTCTATGAGGATTGGCGTCACATCTCTCTTTCTCTTTCTTTGTTTTCGTATGTGCTTAAACATATACTACCTTTGTTTCTCCGTTTCGTATTAATTAGTCATTGTGGGCGATGAAATTTTATTAATTTAAATTCATGCGAAATTAAGATTATATTAAAAATATATTAGTCCGAAATAAATATTATGGATTAAAATATTTTAATTAATTATTTAAGTTCAACAAATGGATTTAAATAAGGTTCACTATTTATTGGGCTAGTCCATTAATTTGGGCTACAAATGATGAGTCATTTTGCTAAGCCCAAAATATAATCTTATTTTAGAGGCTCAAAATGAGCGCCACGTGTCAAATGACATGGCCGTCCAAGTCAAGTGAAAGAGCCAATAAGATCATGCCACATGTCAAAATGATGCAGCAGGCCTAGTGAAATCAAAAGCCCATAAAAGGCGCCACATCACTTGAATTTGATTGGTCAAACAAAGTCCATATTCATTATGACTCTTCCCTTTCCACAACTATAAATAGGGGTCTCATAATTCAGAAAAGGAGACCAAGAACTCATAGAAGAAGCAAGAGAAACCTCGTGGATCAACCGCCGTAATTTATCTACAAAGCTCAAACATTGAAATTCAGTTTATCAAGATTCAAGATCAAGACCGCAAGATTCAAGAACAAGCCCAAAAGCCTTTGAATTCAAGCACATGTCAAGATCAAATCCATCAAATCTGTAATCAAGTTCAAAATCAAGATCAAGCTAGAAGTCCTTGAATTTTGACACGATCGAACCTGGGGCCTTGTTATAATGGGTGTCCCAAGTCCGATCATGACCGGAGACCACCCCCATCACCCAACCCCACCTCCAATCGTCTTCCCTGAGTTGGCTGAATTTCGAATGTATAACAAGATAGCGTAATATTTCGAATTACAGACTCTGGGATAGCTTTATTACCGAGACCAACCTAACCGAGTCCTACCGTTCCATACCAACCGTCCAATCGTAACAAGCCAAACCAAACCATAGATCCAACCATAACCGAATAAGTTCCATTAATAATTAAATATATAATCCCAAAATAAAATACGATGGAACCGTGAGTAATGTAATATCAAAATTCAGTTGGGACATACCCCCAACCATAGACAAAATCAATATCCATAAATAAATCAAAGTATGAAATAACATCCAGGAAATGGAGCATTCCGGAAAGATGAAAGATCACCACTTCAATCCAAAAGTTGACCCCCAAATGTCTGAATGTTAAGCAGGAGGAGTGGAGTGGCCGGTTCCTACAACGCGTGGGGATGCAGCTGCCTAAAGATGAGTTAGAGGGTGAATAATAGGATGAACTCAAGATAAGGATAAAATAATATCATTTAATAAAACTAAGTAAAACCATCCATATGCACACAAACCATACACACATATATATAACTATGTCGGGAAAGGGAATCGGGTTTAGCATGCATTTAAAACTTTTAACCTGGGTATGTAAAGCTTAAGCATCCTAGAACCACCCATGGGCTATATGGGTCCAGTGAAACCCCCTGAACGGGCTCTGATACGTGTAGCTGCACGAACCAGAGATACCATAAGATTCGAAAATTCCCATGTGCCCTTCACTCTCCATGATACATATGTACAATGTACTTAGAGGATTTTTGTGTACCTCATAGTATCATATTGGGCCGCCATGACGTACCCCTCATGTCGGCAAATATGAGTTTTTAGTGCTCGTTCATTGGACTCCCACCTTCACGGTTAGCTTTCACACTCCGCCATTATTGCCCAATTAAAACTATTTTTCAATCAAACCATTATTTCATTATTATTAACTGAAGCTATTAGATAGTGGTATTGTCATACCGACTGTAACTTGCAAGTATTGTCCTTAGACAAACCTTTTAATGGCTAAGGATTTCCCATGTAGCCATAGACCATGTTATCCAATTAACTTGAGGGATTCCCATGTACCCCACAAGTTTTCATTACTATATTAACTTGGGGGATTCCCTTGTACCCCACAAGTATATTTATTAAGCCAAACCATTTAAATAATTAGGGTTCCATTACTAAGTTCAAACCATGCAATAGTTCCTTCAGAAATACAATTGCATAGTGAAATCATTATTATAGGCACTTTATCAAACATATTACGGGAATAGTATTTCCAAAATCAAAATCCATTACCAATGACCATCCCATGCAATCCAATTATCCAAAACCACCATTACAACAAAATTAAAGCATAAGAAAACCATAACCAAGAATTTATAACCAAAACCCCCAAATCATATTTGAAAACCCAAAATCATACAACATTCAAACCATAAAAACATTGTATAAAATCAGGCCTTTAGTTGGAACTAACAATAAGGAAAAAGAACATGCCTTAAACCAATAAGATAATGGAGAGAAATCACTAAGACAAGCCCTAATTTACTGCTTAAGATGAAACCCTAGCTTTCTTTGCCCAAGAACTCGAGAGAGGATTTAAGAGTGTTTTATAAGCTTATAAGAATAGAATAGTAGGGAAAATAAGCTCCCAATATGAATATATGTCATGGGGCCTTATTAGGATAAATGGAAAAATTTCCAGATTGCCCTCACTTAAACTGCATTTAATTCTCGCCATAGGGTACGACTGACCCTTACGAGTCATACCAATCCTGTATGAGTGGTACCCACCTCTCGTACCCTAGGCCTTTCCCCTTGGACCCAATAATGTCCAAGGTATAACACACCCAAACCCAAGTCGTATCTAAGTGTAAGACTAGTACCCATAAACTGTACCCCCGGCAGAATAGAATCCCAGGGGGTTTGAATACTTACCACAATACGAGTCCTGGGTATGACTTATACCCTGGCTTATGGCTCGTAGTGAGCCACTCGTACTCAGATCCAACTTAAGTTACCAAACTCAAGAATAAATGAAGTAAGCAAACAGCTTGTATACACCGATACGACTCATACCACCCAAGTTATACTTATTCTAGAAACCAAATCCAACCCACCAACCAATACTGGTCAATATATGATTAGACCATACCACTCGTACCCAAGTGTATTACTTGTTCCCTAAGTCATATCGTGCCCAGAAACCAAAAATCAAGGAAATTTTCTAAGGTCCAGAAACCAGGGTGTTTCAGTTGTCCCTACTAGGAACATTCATCCCTAAATGACGGACAAGGTAGGGTAAACATAAGTACGATTCATTTGTATTATCAAATATATTTCCAATCTTTAACAAAGTTTGAAAATAAAGATGCAAAGATATTAATCTTTCCTTTAACAAACTCAGAAAATAAAGATATGCTGAAAAGCGCATACCTTCCGTACGAATCCCGAGGGCAGAAAATAGATGCGGATACTTGGACTTCAGGTCCTCATCCGCTTCCCACGTAGCTTAATCAAAGACACATCTTTGGTTCACAACTAATGAACCTGCCTATCCAAGATCTCAACCAGGACCTCTTCATAAGACAGAGAGTCCCAGATACCCTACCCATCCAAGGAAACAATCGAAGAAGGATCACCAATGCACTTCCTAAACATGGAAACATAAAATACCGAATGAATGGAGCTCAAACTAGAAGGCAACTCCAATTCATAAGCCACATTACCAACCCTTCGTAGAACCACATAAGGACCAATATACCGAGGACTAAGCTTCCCCTTCTTACCAAACTGCATTACTCCCTTCATGGGAGATACCTTTAAGAATATCTTTTCTCCAACCTCAAACACCAAATCTCTACGCCTTACATCTGCATAGGACTTTTGGCGACTTTAGGCAGCTTTAAGCCTATCCCAAATCATCTTCACTTTTTCCATAGCCTAATAGACCAAATTTGGACCGAACATATCCACCTCACCAAGCTCGAACCAACCAATAGGAGATCTACACCTCCTACCATACAATGCCTCAAAAGGGGCCATACCAAAACTAGAATGATAGCTATTGTTGTAAGGAAACTCTACCAAAGGTAAATGCTCAACCCAACTGCCACCATAATCAATTAGACATGCCCAAAGCATATCCTCCAATGTCTGAATTATCCTTTCCACTTGCCCATCCGTCTAAGGATGAAAAGAGGTACTCAGACTCACCTTACTACTCAATCCCTTCTGAATTAACTGCCAGAAATAAGATGAAAACTGTGTACCATGATCAGAGATAATTGAAATAGGTACCCCATACAGCTTCACATTCTCCTAAAGATATAACTTTGCATAATCCTCCTCCGAAAAGGTAGTCCTCACTAGAAGAAGCGAGCAAACTTATAATTCTATCCACAATGACCTAAACTGAATTAAATTGGTTTTGAGACTTAGGTAGACTGGTAATGAAATCCATATTGATTACCTCCTATTTTCATTTGGGCAAATCAATTTCTTGATATAATCCACCAGCTCTCATGTGCTCAACTTTAACTTATTGACACACCATGCATTTGGCTACGAAATTAGCCACATCCTTTTTCATACCATTCCACTAATATATCTTTGTGATATCATGATACACTTTTGTAGAATCAAAAAGGACAACATAGCACGAATCATGCACCTCAACCAAAATATTTTGCCACAACTTATCAACATCAGGAACACACAACCTTTCTTGGTATAGCAAAGTACTATCGTCACTAATCTCAAAATCCATCACCTTTTGTCTACTAATATCACTCTTGATTTTCATCAAGACTGGATCTAGCACTTGATTCTCCTTAACCGTTGTACCAAGATACGACCTAACCACTTCCTGAACTATCACACCACCATCCTTGGAGTCCAAGAGACAAACTCCAAGATTGGTCAAGCGGAGAATATCTTTCACAGTTGTGCCCAAGCGCACACGCAAGTGTACATGGTCTCACCAAGTAATATAGTGGCCTTAAAATAAAGCTGAATATCGATCCCTTAGAGACTTATTTTAACAACTATCCAATTCTAGTTCAACTATTAAGATTAATCAGTGCAAGTGTAACCAAAAGAGTTTTAAAAGTTTATAAACTAAAAGTAAAGTAAGCAGTGCATAAAGTAAAGACTTGAGACAATCAATGGATTAAAGATGGGGTTAAAGCACTTAAAACAATCATACTGCACTATTGAACTTCATTCATTGGTTTTCTTATCTTGGTTGTTGATTCATAGGGTTTATCGCATGATCATGGTCTCTCGAACTCTAATCGTCTACCTAACTTGGACATTACAACTACATCGTTGAGTGGGGATTTAATAATCCAATTATATGCATTAAGCTATCATCCTACATATGAACCAAGCAAGGCTTCTAGGTATATCCTATCATAGATGCTAATTCAAATTCCTTATTTTATAAGAGAATAAAAAACCTACTTAATCCATCTCGTGTTCTATTATTTTATTCCCCCTCCCGAGTTCAAAAGACAACAATAGGAGTATTCTAAGGGTGTGAAATCCTTAAAATAGTTTTTAAAAAAAATGAACAAACCACCAAATATGATAAGCAATCTAAACAAATTCAAATCATAACAATCGCAAACATGTTCTTGGCTTTAACCTCAGATAAGGGGCGTTTAGACACTAATTAAATCAAAATCTAAAGTTAAAGAATATAAAACCTAAAAACGTGCATATCAGCCTCCTCTCCATTCCCAAGATGTCCAAAAGTTGTCCAAGATGATTACAAAGTGTGCAAAGTGTTCTATTTATAGTAGGGAAATTGGTCGTGTATGAGAAAAGTGACGCACCGCGTTTGTTAGTCAACTTCAAAGAGCAACGTGCCACGTTAGTTACAATGTTAAGGGAGTGGCACGTCGCATTGGTTATCACATTGAGGGAGTTGCGCGTCGCACCTATTTCTCATTAGCTCACTGGAATTTGACTCTTAATGCCTATATTCCTATAAGTATTTCTCCTTCCATCCCTTGCTTTGTGGTGCTATTTCCACTCAATTTACAGCTTGTATAGCATAAAAATATCATCACAATCAACTCACCAAGAATCCTACATGATCAAACACCACGCGTTAGAGTTCAACACAACAAAACGTCAATGATAATGAGCTAGAAACTCAAGCTAAGCACTAGTCTCATCCATTTTACTCTTTAGCTTATTGTTGACTCTTGGCTCATTTCAATTGAACTTTGCATATTATAAACAAGTTTTACACATGTAATTACACAATAATAAACTTTTTAACTCAATACACCCACTAGAATCCATCAAAATCAACTAGAACAAGACCTAGCTCAAGCTAGTAAAACTAGTTTTCTCGTCTAAACTCTAAATGATCAATTTGTTTGAAAACACCGTTAAACATTGGAATCACATACTTACACAATTAGATGCTTATTTATGTCATCATTAACATATTAAGCACTCAAGTTGACCTTAAAATAAGGCTAAATAAGCTAGGATAACAACACTAAAGTGCATAAAACCACCTCAGATCACCACCCCACACTTAAAGCCTTGTTCATCCTCGAACAACTCTTTACTATAGGCATCATAAGTTGAGGTGACTCCACACTTATACTACAAGCAAGACACTCAAACTAGTACTACAATGACTATGTAGAATGCAAGTTTCTACCTTAAGCATGTTACAAACACAATTGATAGTTTAAGAATACTACTCCAAAACATCCTAGACTCAAGAATTGACTCACCTAGTTGGTAAACTCATACATTTTGTTCAATCAAAGACATCATAAAAATCACCTAACTATCATTAAACAAGTGCCCTTACCACAAGAGAGTTACCCATAATCACTCATATAAATATAATTTATAACACAATGGGTACAAGAATCAAGTTACGCTCACTCTCACAAGGAATTCACAAGTTACATATAATGAACCATAGGCTTTCCCATAGTGTAGTACTCCAATAATATTAGAATGTTAAAACTTAGGATCAAATAAGTCTTTAAGGGTTGTAATGTAGGCTAAGGTATGGGTAGGAACTATTCTGACCACTAATAGTGACTATCTTTCCTAAGCACTTTAATACATCACACATCATTTAGCTCATCTTTAATAACCACTTTACACCTCTTTTTTTTCTACCCCATTATTTCATTTTTCCCCATTTCATTAAGCTCACTTACATACACTATGGTGGGATTACTCTATGTCCAACTTATTCAATTTCAACTTCCAACCACACCACATCAATTTTTACACACCAATAACTATCACTTTGGGGCTTCAATTTTACCTTTCTCCAACTTAAATTTCCAACTCCTTAACTTAATTAATTTTATACTAAAGAACTTAGGAGTTTTGGATCATATTAAGGTTAATCAAAGAAGAGGATTAGGATACATATAAGGATACCAAAGAAAAACTCAGGGCTCAATAGGGCAAACTAAGATTATATACAAGGGTGGTTAAAAAAAAGGTATAACACATGGCTATCAAAGAAATGCCTATATCATCTCCTAAACCCATACTCTTTATTCTGCTTTACACACACACCAGGCAAGTTCTAGACATCACATGCAACAAGGAATATACTACAGCCTTACATGCACATGGGACATGCTCAACTCTAGTAGGATCATGATATACTCTTAACCAACCAATAGCATAAATTCAACATTAAGCCCATAAGTACAAAAGTCATAATCATGAGACTAGGAGTCTCAAAAGTAGTAATTCACACAATCAACATGCTTTTTACCATGAAAACACTTGCATCATAAAATCAAATATAGCACCAACAAGAATATCTCACTTATTCCTAACACAAAAAAAATTCTAAATTTACCCTAAAATAGGAATTTCCCCACCCCATACTTAAAAATCTACTTTATCCCCTAACTATACTTAAAAGGTAGAGATAGAAATACTCCCTGAGGCCTTTAGGCCTAGCTAGTAGCATCTTTATATATCAAGAGGGTTCAAAGACCCCACACTTATTGTTTGTCATGCTCCTTAGCTCAGATTTTATAGTACTCAGACTTCCCATCAACCTGCGACTCAACAAAAATAAAAACTAGTAAAGTAAAACTAAAAACTGAAAAATAAAATCTACCTTAACTTGGGTTACCTCTCAAGCAGCGCCTGATTAAGTGTCGCGACATGACCCAATCTCTGACTCAACCATATTTCTTCATCATTTTCCTCCTACTTGAAGGCCATCTTATTATTTGTTTTTGACCTCTTTAGTATGAACTCTTAAGGTCAATAGCTTTCTCAACTTTAGCCTTTTCAAGCTCATTAATCTGCATCATGTCGGGCTGTGGTATTGGTGGCTTGGGCTTTTCAATGAGAAAGTCCAAAGAGGTATTTTATGGAATAGACTCCACCACCCTACACTTATCCCCTTCAATCACAGTGATCATGCATAAATCTTTGTAATGGAAGAGTGCGTTGAGTAGTTTGTACACTTTGAAAACTGCCTCTTCAGCATCCAGTCTCATTGTAAGCATGCCCTCTCTCATATCTATTAAAGATCCTCTCGTTGCCAAGAATGGACGTCCCAAGATGACTGGCACCTTTTTATTTGCCTCAAAATCCAAAACAACAAAATCAGCAAGAATAACAAACTTACCAACTTTGATAAGGACATTCTCTATATTTCCCTCGGGATAGGTGATACACTAAAAACCACAGAGCTCAGGAAATTCTCTCAAAATAGTCCACAAATAAAGGAGAATTAGAGAGCACAAAGAGCCAAGTCTCTGCTTCAACAACAACATAACAAACACAAGATATTCAAGGTGGAAACATACAAAAATAGCAACAATATGACAAGATGGACAACAATAACAAGATAAGAACAACACATGGTTTTACTAACTCAAGAACAAATGATACAAGAACACAAACTACTACAAGATTACAAAAAAAAAAGTAAAGGGATAAATAGATAGACCAATGGTTGGTATAATCTTAAGGACCCAAGAGTTTATTCCACTCTTGGAACCTTAACACCACACGTAACAAAAACCTATCTCTTACATTACACAAGGTTGGCTTCCATCTCCCAAGCATCAATGTTTCCAAGCAATACACAATCACTAGTGATTCCACACTAGCTCTTGACCTAGTTACAATTTTGGTACCTCCAAAGGGAGAGGACTTATGTTCTTATGACTTACAACATTATCCAAAAAAAACTAATTAGAGAAGTCCTAACATGTTCCTTATATGTCTATTACAAAATAAAAAACTAATATATCCATAATACCCCTCAAGGGTGAGGTGCCTATCCAGTGTAATAAGTGGACTGATTTGGTGTGTTTTGGCCATCTTTTACACTTCGATTACACACACCAAACCTCGGGTCCTACACCTACTCTCATAAGTCCTTATCCGTGATTATTCTTATATCATCCTCTCCATCTTGAGAGGAATTTGACCATAAATTCACAGCTTCACCTCGTTCAAGGAACACTTCAAAAGGAATCACTTAAAATAGCCTACAAAATATGAGATGGTACAAAATAGTTCACAAAAACATGAGGAACCCGAGAGATAAATAACATAAGTCTCGACCAACATCTTCATTTTGAACCTCGGATTCCTCTCTATCTTAAGCCATGTCTTCAATCTCATCCGAAACATATCCTACCTCTTTTCTTGGCTACGGGTTCCTTGTGGATCTCTATATCTTCCCCTCAACTTCTCTTTCATCATATAAGCATCATTGTAGAATCCATATCTTTTATGTTCCTTTCTATCATATTCCTCTACATGGATATATCAGTTTTGGTGAAGTGGAGTTTTGGATAAAAGGATTGATTTGGTAATGTAGAGCTTCAATTGTGGAGCATAGATGGGAGGAGGTTGTCTTCCGAGTCCCTATTATTGGACTTAATCAAATATGGGAGAAGTGACCTACTTAGGTATCGAGTTGGAGGACATTTGGTGGCTTGGCTTATATCTATGTCATTTGGTGGTGGTCTTGGAGGATTGATTATTTAAGGTAAAGTTGCGGACGTAAAACACGAGAATTCCTTCGACTCTCCACTCAATCCACCATCTCAAGTATAGCAGACATATCTGAGCCTAATTTTTCATGACCCCCATTCGCCTTAGATATTTCTCGAGAAATAGCATCAAGGTGGGATAAAATGGTTTCCATTATGGCCAAAGAGATACCTACAAAACAGAAAACATGTTAGTAGTACAAAATATCCTCACTCTCCCTTTTATTTTGTGTCTCTCGAATCCCTGACTCTCAATCTCACTAGTTTTGTAAGCTTGCTTGTACTCTGAGAGGTATTGAGAGGTGAATCCAACATTTACTAGGAGTCCAAAGAGTAAGGAAAACACACAAGGACGTATTACAATGACCCAAAAGAATTAATACATAAAAAGGAAGGTTAACACAAAGAACGGCTTCAAAACTAACTTACAATCTAGTACTAGCTTGTAAGTTAGATTTGGAATTAACAAATGAAACTAAAGACACAAAATGAGACTAAAAGATCAAAATTTAAGCTTAAAATTTGTCAGTGAACAGTAATTGGTGATGTGGCAATCCGTGATTAGCCTCGGTCCTCAACAATTTTATTTTTCAAATTTGGAAATCTTGATCACTTTATAATTTGAAATAGAGAACTTTGGTTAATGGAGGGAAGACTACAAGTCTTGGAACTCTTTTCAATTTTCGAACAAAAGTTTTGTATTGACTAGTACTATTCCTATAAAAAAAAGGTCCTTGAAATATGGAAAAGTGGTTGAAAAAGTTGTTGTCAAGTATAAGATTGATATGATCAAGTCCTCTCACCAACAAGTCTTGCAGCTTTAAATTTCACCTTTTTAGATATATTAGGTACCTTTATGTAGGTCAAGATATGAAAATGGATGAAGAACAACTAGAACACAACAACAATCTTCAAGAACTACAACAACATCTATACATTCAAGAACAACCCGCCACAACAAATCACCAACAAACGGCCAAGTCCCCTTTGTGCTATGTTTCGGTCGTAGAAAGAGAGGAAGGTTGTGATGAACAACAAGAACACTACAAAAACCTTTCAAAAACAACAACAATATCAACCAACTTCCAACCAAATCCAAAACAACAAGAACAACACCAAACGGCCACAATAATGTTCACAACAACTTTCAACAAGCTCAAGCTCAAGTTTAGATCTAGAATCAAAGTGCTAGTGAACAAGAAGAAAAACCAACACTTAGAACAACTAACCAAAAAAAGACACCAATATCTAGACTTACAAACAATCTCAGCCAAGATGACAACAAAAACAACAACTTTCTCGGCCAAGACAACAAGAAGATCCAGATTCGGCTAAGAACACAAGAACACTTTCTTCTCTTCTTTTTTTTATTTTTCAACTTTCAAGTCCAAGATTGATCTTGTTAGAATAAAATCAAAGATTTCTCTGATACCAAATGATACACTAAAAACCACGTATCTCATGAAATGGTCTCAAAACAGTCCACAAATGAAGGAGAATTTGAGAGCACAAAGAGACCAATCTCAGCTTCAACAACAACACCACAAACACAAGATATTCAAGGTGGAAACACACCAAAATAGCAACAATATGAAAATATGGACACAATAACAAGATAAGAACAACACACGACTTTACTAACACAAGAAAAAACGATTACAAGAACATAAACTGCTACAAGATTACAAAAAAAGTAAAGCTTAGATAGATAGACCAATGGTTGGTATAATCCTAAGGACCCAAGATGTTATTCCACTCTTGGAACCTTAACACCACACACAACAAAAACCTATCTCTTACGTGACATAAGATTGGCTTCCACCTCCCAAGCATCAATATTTCCAAGCAATACACTATCACTAGTGATTCCACACTAGCTCTTGACCTAGTTTCGGTTTTGGTGCCTTCAAAGGGAGAGGACTTATAGTCTTGTGACTTAAAACACTATCCAAAAAACTAATTAGAGAATCCCTAGCATGTTTCTTATATATATATTACAAAATAGAAGACTAATGTGTCCATAATACCCCTCAAGAGTGAGGCGCCTATCAAGTGTAATAAGTGGACTAATTTTGGTATGTTTTGGCCATCTTTTACCCTTCAACTGAAAACACCAAGCCTCGAGTCCAACATGCACTCTCATAATTCCATATCCATGATTATTCTTATATCAATAGGCTAGGGACCTATCTGCTAACTGAAGTATCAAAGAGCACAGTCTCAGCTTTCCTAAGCCCAATGAATTGAACAAGGATAGGGGAATCATATTGATACTTGCCCCTAAATCACTAAGTACATGGATTACCTCACTGCTTCTAATATGAATGGGAAGAGTGAAACTCCCAGGATCTTTAAGCTTTTGTGATATCTTCTGCATCACTTCAGAATACACTCCTCAGTGAGTGCTACTATCGTAATGTCCTGTAGCTTAACTTTGTTAATGACCACATCCTTCGAGTACTTAGAATACTTGGGCATTCCCTGCAAAATATAAAAGAGAGGAAGGTTAATGTTTAGTTCTCTGAATGTGTCAAAGAACTTCTTGAAGCATGCATCCTCCTTCATTTTTCTCAGCACTTATGGGAAACAAAGTGGACGTCTCTCTTTCACTTTTTCAGTAACTTTTGTTTTCGAGTACTCAAACTTCATCAAATTTTCAGCCACTTTGTCATTAACCTATTTAGGAACCACATCAACATCTGTCTTCTTCATTTTCTTTGGAGTTTCTTCATAAATCTCTTTACTACTTCTCAAAGTGATTGTCATAACTTGTTTAGGATTTTTGGTATCACTTGGCAAACTACCTTGAGGACTAGTATTTTGTTCTTTCTAAACTAACCAATTTGCAACTCCAAGCTCTTTGTAGCTACTTTCTGGATCTTTTATCTACTGCCAAATATGCTTGAGTAGCCCTAATTTGATTCAGCATCTCTTCCACATTGTTATTCTGGGTTGTGACCTGATTATTCTGAACCTATTACTATTGATATTGTTGTTGATTGTTCCATAAGTATTTAGTGGTGGAGTCTGCCACTTTTGACTGTAGATGTTCCCATAATTCAGCCTTTGAACATTCCCCACAAACATTATGGACTCAGGATTTGCAGCACACATATTTGCAGAATTGCCACTATTTCTACACACTACTCACCAAGTGCTCATCAATTGAATGGCATTTACTGTGGCTGCAGGCTGTGGAGCTCCCAACTTTATATTGCTTATTTGATTTTGTAATGCAGTAATTTGGGTAGATATAGCAGTAAACTGATCCACCTCAAAAACACTTGCAACCTTCTTTGTAGTATTCCTTGAGTCTGAACACCACTCGGGATTCCCTTATGCGATGTGGTTCAACAAAGTATAAAGCTCATCATATGTCAACTTCAACGCTTGACCACCTGCACCTGAATCTAGAAAAATTTTTGTGTTATGGTCAAGTGCATCCATAAAAGTGTGAGATAATACCTCGTTGGACAGCCGATAATGTGGATAGTCCCGAAGAAGTGCTTTAAACCACTCCCAAGAATGATATAAATTATTATTTGGCTTCTGTTTGAAGCATACAATCTCACTATGAAGTCTTGCAGTCTTGCCAGACGGAAGGAATCAAATGAGGAATTTTTAGGCTAAGTCATCCCAGGTTGTGATTGAATTTGTCGGCGCAGCGTTCGACCACTCTTTTACTTCCCCTAACAGTGCAAAGAGGAATAGTGTCAGCCTTATATAATCAGTTCACACGCCTGTAAGGATGAATATGTCACTGATCTCTAAAAAGTTTTACAGATAGACTTGTGGATCTTCATGTGAAATCCCCATAAACTATCTACTACTGATCAAAAGCTGCACCATATTATATTTCAGCTCAAAATTACCTCAGTAGCCAATTTTTGAAATGGGGAGGTCAAATTTTTTGAAAGTGGGATTGCCACTTCACGAACTGTCCTGTTATCTAGTTGTTCTTCAATCATTAGAGCAGGATCGTCTTGTTCTTCCTAAATTTGCAGGATACGGGAGAGAAAGATTGCTTCTCTCCTCAACAGATGAAATCATTGCTTGGGTTTGGGGCTTGGTTCAACCAAATCACAATCCTTTGCTAGCTTACTAGCCTGTAAAACTGTTTCCTACAAATACAAAATCCAAGACCAAGTGTAAAGCACCAACGAAATCTAAAAAGTAAAACTAGAAATAAAATAATTTCCAAATTACAAGTCCCCGAAAATGGCGTCAATAACTTGTTGCACACACGCAAGTGTACATGGTCTCACCAAGTAATATAGTGGCCTTAAAATAAAGACAAATATCGATCCCTTAGAGACTTATTTTAACAACTACCCAATTCTAGTTCAACTATTGAGATTAATCACTAAAAGCGTAACGAAAAGAGTTTTACAAATTTATAAACTAAAATTAAAGTAAGCAGTGCGTAAAGTAAACACTTGAGACAATCAATGTATTAATGTCCGGGGTTAAATCACTTCGAAAAATCATAAAATAATATTGAACTTCATTAGTTAGGTTTCTTATCTTAGTTGTTTATTCGTAGGGTTTATCACATGATCATGGTCTTCCGACCTCTAATGGTCTACCTAACTTGGACATTACAACTACATCATTGAGCGGGGATGTAGTAATCCAATTAGATAAATGAAGCTATCATCCTACATGTGAACCAATTAAGGCTTCTAGGTATATACCTATTCTAGATGCTAATTCAAATTCTTTATATTATAAAAGAATAAGAACCTTACTTTATCCATCCCGTGTTCTATCATCTTATTCCCCCACCCGAGTTTATAAGACAACAACAAGTGTATTGTAAGGGTGCGCAACCCTTAAAATAATTAAAACAAAGATGAAGAAACCACCAAATATGATAAGCAATCCAAACAAATTCAATTCATAATGATCGCAAATATGTACTTGGCCTTAACCCCGGATAGGGGGCGTTTAGACACTCATCGACATAACCATAATTCAAATACTCGAATACATGATTAAATCTATTAAAAAGCTAAAGTTAAAGAATAAAAAACTTAAAAACACGTGTAGAAGCCTCCTTTACAGTCCCAAGATGTCCAAAAGTTGCCCAAGGTGATTACAAATTGTGCAAAGTGTTCTATTTATAGTAGAGGAAATTGGTCGTGTGTGGGAAGAGTGACGCGCCGCATTTGTTAGTAAACTTGAGAGAGAAACACGCCATGTTGGATATCACATTGAGGGAGTGGCACATCATAATGGCTATCACATTGAGGGAGTGGTGAATCACACCTATTTCACATTGGCTCACTGGAATTTGCCTCTTGACGCCTATATTCTTCTAAGTGTTTCTCCTTCCATCCCTTGCCTTGTGTGTTGTTTCCACTCAATTTGTAGCTTTTATAGCATCAAAATATCATAACAATCAACTCACCAATCATCCTACATGATCAAACACCATGCATTAGAGTTTAACACAATAAAACGTCAACGATAACGAGCTAGAAACTCAAGTTAAGCACTAGTCTCATCCATTTTACTCTTTAACTTACTGTTGACTCTTGGCTCATTCCAATTGAACTTTGCACATTATAAATAAGTTGTTCCATGTGTAATTAAATAACCTTAGGAACTCAATACACCCACTAGAATCCATCGAAATCAACTAGACCAACACCTAGCTCAAGCTAGTAAAACTAGTTTTCTCGTCTAAACTCTAAATTTAAACCCAAACTTGTTGGAAAACACCTTTAAACATTTCAATCACATACTTAAACACTTAGATGCTTATTTATATCATTATTAACATACATTAAGAAATCAATTTGTCCTAAAATTAAGACTAAATAAGCTAGAATAACAACACTAAAGTGCATAAAACTACCTCAGATCATTACTCAATTCCCATTGTCCTTCCTCCACATGAGCCAAACTCCCGATAGATAACCTGCTAAGAGCATCAGCAACCACGTTTGCCTTACCTGGGTGATAATGAAGACTTATATCCTAGTCCTTGAGAAGCTCCAACTATCTCTTCTGCCTAAGATTTAGCTTCTTCTGAGTGAATACATATTGTTGACTCTTATGATCAGAAAAAATGTCTACGTGCACTCCATACAAATAATGTCTCCATATTTTTAGAGCAAAAAACCACTGCCAACAGCTCTAAATCATGAGTAGGATAGTTCCCCTTATGCACCTTCAACTGCCTGGAAGCATAGGTAATCACCTTCCCATATTGCATCAAGACACAATCAAGACCCACCCTATATACATCACAATAAACCACAAACCCCTTACTACCCTCAGGCAATGTCAAAACTGGAGCTGAAGTTAGCATATCTGTAAGCTTCTCAAAACTCCCTTCACACACTTCCAACCAAGAAAACTTGACCTTCTTCTGAGTCAATTTGGTAAAAAGAGCAGCTATCATCAAAAAGCTATCCACAAACTACCGATAATACCCAGCCAAACCCAAGAAGCTCCAAATGTCGGTTGGAGTCGTGAGTCTAGGCCACCTTTTAACCACAGCCACCTTTTAAGGATCCATGATTATACCCTCGCTAGATATAATGGGACCCAAGAAAGTTACAGCGTTCAACCAAAACTCATACTTAGAGAAATTGGCATATAACTAATGTTCCTTCAAGGTCTGCAACACAATCCGAAGGTGATTAGCATAATCCACTTAACTCTTGGAATAAACCAGAATAGCATCAATGAACACAATGATAAAAAGATCCAAGAACTGCCTGAAATCCCTGTTCATAAAATCCATAAATGTCGCCGGAGCATTAGTCAAACCAAATGACATCACCAAGAATTCAAAGTTCCTATACCAAGTATGAAAAGCCATCTTAGGGATATCCTCCTCCCTAATCTTCAGCTGATGATACCTAGACCAAAAATCTATCTTAGAGAAAAACTTGGCACCTTGCAACTGATCAAACAAATCATCTATCCTTAGAAGAGGATATTTGTTCTTGACCGTTACCTTATTCAACTACTGATAGTCAATGCACATCCAAAGGAAACCATCCTTCTTGCACACGAACAACACTGGTGCACCCAACGGGGATATACTAGGATGAATAAACCCCTTATCCAGAAGATTCTTAAGTTTATCCTTGAGTTCCTTCAACTCATCCGAAGCCATTAGATAAGGAGGAATAGATATTGGATGAGTGTCGGAACTAAATCACTACCAAACTCTATTTCCCTATCTGGAGAAACACCAAGAAAATTATCCAAAAAGACCTCAGGAAACTCATTTACAACTGAAACTGAATGTAGAGAAGGACCTTCTGAGTTAGAATCTTTAACCCAGGCCAAGTGATAAAGACACCCTTTAGAGATAAACCTTTAATCTCTAAGATAAGAAATAAACCGCCCCCTAGGAGCTAGGGAACCACCCTTCCACTTTATAATCAGTTCACCAGGGAACCTAAAGACAACCTTATAGGTCTGACAATCCAAGGACGCATAACAAGAGTATAACTATTCCATCCCCAGAATAACATCAAAGTCTACCATATCCAGTTAAAATAAATTCACCAAAGTTTGCCTAAGTAAAACCATCCATATGCACACAAACCATACACACATATATATAACCATATCAAGAAAGAGAAATGGTTTTAGCATAAATTTAAAACCTTTAATTAGGGTATGTGAAGCTTAACCATCCTAAAACCACCCATGGGATATATAGGTCCAATGTAACCCCCTGAATGAGCTCCGATATATGTAGCCGCATAAAACGTAGATACCATAAGAGTTGGAGCTTCCCATGTACCCTTAAATCTCCATGTTACATATGTACAGTGTACTTAGAGGATTCCCATGTACCTCATAATATCATATAGGTCCGCCATGACCTACCCCTCATGTTGGCAAACATGAGTTCTTGGTGCTCATTCACTAAACTCTAACCTTCACGATTAGCTTTCACACTCTGTCATTATTTCCCAATTAAAACCATTTTCCAACCAAACCATTATTCCATTATTATTATTAGAGGCTATTAGATAGAAGTATCGTCATACCGACTATAACTTACAAGTATTGTCCTTAACCAAAACTTTTAATGGCAGACGGATTTCCACTTACCCATAGACCATGTTATCCAATTAATTTGGGGGATTCCCATGTACCCCACAAGTTTTTAATACCATATTAACTTAAGGGATTCCCTTGTACCCCTATAAGTATATTTATTAAGCCAAACCATTCCAAACTATTTAAACCATTAAGGTTCTATTACCAAGTTCAAACCAAGCAATAGTTCCTTTACAAATCCAATTACATAGTGAAATCATTATCATAGGCATTTTATCAAACATATTGGGGGTATAGTATTTCTAAAACTAAAATCCATTACCAATGAACATTCCATGCAATCCAATTATCCAAAACCACCATTAAAACATAATTAAAGCATAAGAAAGCCATAACCAAGCATTTATAACTAAAACCCCCAAATCACATTTGAAAACCCAAAATCATACAACATTCAAACAATGAAAACATTGTATAAAATCATGCCTTTAGTTGGAACTAACAATGTGGGAAGAGAACATTCCTTAAACCAACAAGATGATGGAGAAAAATCACCAAGACAAGCCCTAATTTACTCCTTAAGATGAAACCCTAGCTTTTTTTGCCCAAGAACTCTTGAGAGGATTTAAGAGTGTTTTCTAAGTGTTTAAGAATAGAATACTAGGGCAAATAATCTCCCAATAGGAATATAAGTCGTAGGGCCTTATTAGGATAAGTGGGAAAATATCCAGATTGCCCTCACTTAAACTGTATTTAATTCCCATCATTGGGTACGACTAACCCTTATGAGTCATACCCATTATGTATGAGTGGTACCCACCTCTCGTACCCTAGGTCTTCCCTCTTGGACCCAAAACTATCTGAGGTACGACACACCCAAACCCAAGTTGTATTTAACTGTACGACTAGAACCCATAAATCGTACCCCTAACAGAATAGAATCTCAAGAGGTTTGAACACTAACCACTATACGAGTCCTGGGTACGACTCGTACCCTGGCTTATAGATCATAGTGAGACACTCGTACACAGATCTAACATAAGTTACCAAGACCAATATTAAATAAAGTAACAAAAAAACATGCATCCACTGATACGACTTATACCACCAAAGTCGTACCCATTTTAGAAACCAAATCCAACCCACCAACCAACACTGGTCAATATACGACTAAACCATACCACCCGTACCCAAGTGTACGACTCGTTCCCTAAGTTGTATTGTTCCCAAAAATAAGAAATCAAGGAAATTTTCTATGGTCCAAAAACTAGGGTGTTTCAAATTTATATTTGAAAAGGTGAATCAAAGTATTCATAGAGATTGTAACACTCACATATTAAAATTAATAAAATAATTTTTACAATATTTTTCTTCTCTCAATTATTTATTTTTTGGTCTCAAAATTTTATTGTCCAACAAATTCTGGCACGCCCAGTGGGACAACTCTACCTCTCATCTTAAGTTTTCCAACATCAAAGTTCAAGAACACTAAAATGACTTCCACGATAGAAGAACAGCTGACAAGCTTGGTTAAAGCAGTTGAATACTTAAAAAATTATGTATAAGAACAAGATGCTAAACTTCCCAGGTTAATAAATAATATGGAGAGCATATATAAGAGAGAATCAATTCAGACACCTATGAAGCTTCCTAAAATTAAAGAAAAAAAGAGATTTGTTCATAAGACAAACAATAATGACCAAAGAGCTTCAAGTCTCTGCTAAAGGTTTGATTCCTATTGGTCAATTGGAAGCCTGTATTATGGGAGAAATCAAAGACAAATTTGAGTCCTCACCCAAATTTTCTCTCATATATGGAAAACCATATACACAAGGGATTGATAACTTGAAGATGCCTAATAGATATCAGCCTCTTAACCTTTAATATTTTGATAGCAAAGGGGACCCTAAACTATATATAGCACCCTTTATTAAAACTTGGAATGATGCTGGAACATATGGTGATTATCTCGTCAAGCATTTCATATGATCTCTCAAAGAAAATGCCTTTGATTGGTACACCGATCTTGAAAAATAGTTCCATAGATAGTTAGGAGCAATTGGAGCAAGAGTTTCTTAATCATTTTAATATCATAAGACATGTAGTTATATGAATGAACTTATAAAGTCTTGCCAACATGAAGATAAGCCAGTTGTTGACTTCATTAATCGATGGAGAATTTTGAGCCTAAACTGTAAAGATCGCCTCAGTGAAACTTCTAGCATTGAAATATGTATTCAAAGCATAAATTGGGTTTTTTGCTATATCTTGCAAGGATTAAAACCTAATACATTTGAAGAGTTGGTAACTCATGCGCATGAGTTTACACCCGAAGATATAGAAGATATAGAAGATATAGAAGAGTTGGTAACTCAATGGATCTTTGTCTATGAGCCTCACAAAATTGAAGATATAGAAGACCTTCATAGTGAGGGCAAGTTTACACCCGAAGATGAATTCAAAGAGAATAATTATGTCTCAACGCTACATAAGCTTAAACTGCAAGTTACAAAACTCCTCAACATACGAGTCTAAACTACAAATTAAATCACTCCTCTAAGCATGAGCTTAAACCACAAGTTATAAAACTTCTCAAAGCATGAGTCTAAAATGAAAGTTAAATTAGTTTGGGAAGCACGATCTTAAGCTAAATGTCATGAAGATCTACAAATTTGAGTCAAATCTACAAGTTGTAAAGCTCTTCAAATTTGAGATAAAACATCAAATCACTATTTAAATTCAAGTCAAATCTTGAAATCACAGATCTCTTCAAATTTGAGTTGTGTCTTTATGCCAATAAGCTCATCAAATTACGAGCTAAATTTTAAATTGTGAAGCTTTTAAAATTTGGTCAAATCTTTAAGTTAAAATGTATCTTAAAACACGAGCCTAAATTGTATATCACTAAGCTGTTTAAATTTGAACTAAATATTACAAAACTAATTAAATTGTTAGCTATTTTTAAATCACAGAGCTCTTCAAATTCAAGCAAAATCTCCAAGTTGACATGCTCCTTAAAATACGAGCCTAAACTGTATGTCACCAAGATCTTCAAATTTGAGCTAAGTATTCAAGTTTATAAGCTCCTCGAAATACGATCCTAAAATGTATATCACCAAGCTCTTAAAATTTGATTTAAATGTTACAAAGCTCATCAAATTGCGACCTAAATTTTCAAATCATAGAGCTTTTCAAATTTGAGCAAAATCTCCAAGTTGACATGCTCCTTAAAATATGAGCCTAAGCTATATATCACCAAGCTCTTCATATTTGAGCTAAGTATTTAAGTTTAAATGCTCCTCAAAACACGAGTCTAAATTGTATGTAACCAAGCTCTTTAATTTTGAGCAAAATCTTCAAGTTGAAAAACTCCTTAAGGCACGAGTATTAACTGCATATACACTCCTTAAAGCACAAGTATAAACTGCATGTCCACTCTTTAAGTCATAAGTATAAACTGCATATCCACTCCTGGCCTACAAGAGTATAAACTATGTACGGCTCAAAAAAATATTTGCTAGGTTGAAAACCTTGTAAGAGGCGGCCTAGGCAAAAGTTAGGATGCAAAAACATGTAAATAAAAAAAACACTCACCCATAACTACTTTGTGACTTGATCCTCTTCATTGAGGTACACAAGTGCTTGGAATTTCATTTTGAGCTACGTTAAATGAGTGTTAAAAAAAATATGTTCCCGCCATATGAACGCTAAGTCTATAAATATTCTATTTAAATTTAGAACTTACTCCAAATATTTATGGCTCAATTGAGGCAAACCGTTAAAAAGAAAATGAGCTCCTTCAACGGGATATGGAATGTTAAAGTTCTCCAAGCCAACAACTAAGAGCGTAAATCTACTAAGCCTGTAGTTTGAAGTAAAAAATATATCAAGTCTACATGCTGAAGTCTCCAAATCTGCTGAATACTTCAAATCTACAAGGTCTACAAGTTGATATCATCAAATTTTCCAAGTCTTCAGGTTGAAGTCTCTAAATTAACCAACTTTGAAAGTTGAACCACTAAAATCACCAAATTTGCAAGTGGAAGTTGATAGAATCTCCAAGTCTTCAAATCGAGGCCTCCTAAATTTTTATGCCTTAAGGTAGACAATATTTATCCCTTTTCACCTTAAGATGGACTCTCATGGGTTTATCCTTAAAAGGATATCAAAATTTCCATGCCTTAAGGTGGACAAGATTTGTCCCTTTGCACCTTAAGCTGGCCTCTCACAGGTTTATCATTAAAAGGATCTCTAAAATTTCCATATCTTAAGGTGGAAAAGATTTATCCTTTACCTTAAGATGGTCTCTTTGTGCATTTATCTTTAAGAAGATATAAAAAATGTTTTTATGCGTTAAGGTTGACAAGATTTGTCCCTTTGCACCTTAAGTTGGCCTCATATAGGTTTATCATTAAAAGGATCTCCACAACTTCCATGCCTTAAGGTGGACAAGATTTTTCCCTTTGCACCTTAAGTTGGTCTCTTTACGTATTTATCCTAAAGGAAATATAAAAAGGTTTCCACCTTAAGGTGGACAAAATTTGTCTCTTTTCACCTTAAGCTGGAATTTCGATGGATTTATTATGTAAAGTGGCTAAATTGGTTTGTTCTCAAGGTGAGGGAGGCAAAGTTAAACTCTTGCACTTTAAGTTGACCATTGGAAAGGGACCATACTTAAAGCTGAACTTGTCTGGTCTCAAGGTGATGGAGGTAAAGTTAAACTCTCGCACCTTAAGCTAACCATTGAAAAGAGCTCATACTTAAAGAAGACATTGCATAAGTGCATCGGTGAAAGGGCACATACTTAAAGAAGACCATTGCGTAAGTGCAACGGTGAAAGGACTCATACTTAAATAAGACCATTGCATATGTGCATCGGTAAAAGGGCTCATACTTAAATAAGTCCATTGCGTAAGTGTATTGGTGAAAGAGCCCATTATTAAAACAGACCATTGCGTAAGTGCATCGATGAAAGGGCTCATACTTAAAGAAGACCATTGCATAAGTGCATCGGTGAAAGGGCCCACACTTAAAGAAGACCATTGCATAAGTACGTCGGTGAAATGGCACCATCTTTAAGCAAAATTGGTTAGGTTTTAAGGTGACGGAGGTGAAGTTAAACTCTCACACCTTAAGCCGATTGTTGCATAGCCACCGTCTTCAAGCAAAATTGGTTGGGACTTAAGGTGACGGAGGTGAATTTGAACTCTCACACCTTAAGCCGACTATTGCATAATCACCGTATTCAAGTAAAAAAGTTTTACGGTGATGGAGGGGAAGTTAAACTCTCACACCTTAAGTCAATTGTTACATAGCCACTGTCTTCAAGCAAAATTGGTTGGGTCATAAGGTGTTGGAGGTGAAGTTAAACTCTCTCATCTTAAGTCGATTATTGCATATTTCTATTTGTTTCAACCCTACACAAAAATGAGGGGGAAAATAAGAAATAAAGTAAAAACATAAATAAAAGAGATGTTACCTGTCAGAGCATTACGACCTTGAAAGTCGTATACCACCAACTTGAATTGAGACAAGATGATTAAATGAGAGTTAAACCCTCATAATATTGTTTTAAGCAATCAAAATTCTCTTTGGTGGTGATGGTCCCATATAAAGATATAAATTATTTGATGAGGCAATGCAAATCTAAAATCTTCTATCGGACAGAATATAGGATCGAATTCAAAAATTCATATAGAACAATTAAAGAAGTTTTAAAATTCAAATCTTGGATATGTTATATATGCATGTTTCTGACATCTATATAACTAAGCGAATTATGATTTCTATACTCCCACATTGAGATATAATTTTTTTGGTGTCATCGCGCAAATCTGAAACTGTCGATGCATCAAAACTCAATGTTGATTTCAGGATAGCACCTAATAAGATATCGATTGTATTAAATTATGAATTTTGGATATTTTATAGATTTTTATGTCTAGTTTCACAAGAACAATTGGCTTCTGATTTCGTCCTTCCTATGTCAAGATATGAAAGTTTTGGCAAAGACACGAGATCTGAAATTTTCAGTATGATAAAATTCAGGGTTGACTTCAAAAAATTATCGGGAATTATATTGAAGGAATTTAAAGCTGAAATTTTGAAATGTTGTACATCTCGAAGTCTAGTTTTTTTAATATTAAATGGTTCATAATTTTGATGTTTCTACAATGAGATATGAATTTTCTACCACTAACATGTTGTGCTGAAAAAAAATGACAAAAAAATAAAAGAAAAGTAGGAGGAAAAGAAATTACATCAACATTATTCATGGCTTGGAAACCCCAAAATTGATATTGAAAAAGTGGGGAACCTACATCCTTTTATAGTGTTGTAGGATGGATGTGTTCTTCTCCAACATAAATTCAAATTAGAAGAGCTTCCATCTCCAATACAAGTTCAAATTGAAAGTTGTTTCTTTCTCCAATATAAATTCTCATTGGAGGTTGTTTCATCTTCAATACAAATTTAAATTGAAAAAATTTCCATCTCCAATACAAATTCAAATTGAAGGTTGTTTCCTTCTCCCATACAAATTCAAACTGGAGGTTGTTTACTTCTCCAATATAAATTCAAATTGGTAGAGTTTTATTCCTGGTTAAGTAAGGTGGTCAAAAAATTTTCAAAATCTATTTGAAATTGGATATCATGCCTCACCAATGGGTCTTACGTGTAGAGATTCATGAAAAAATAAGAGTATTTTTGAGAGGCATTATCAATATAATTCAGCTTTAAATTTTCTCAACTAATGAATGAGGTGTTCATATGTATGAAAATCATTGAAGCACGAAGGAAGCATATTTAAATAAATTATACTTCAAGGCTAGTCTTCAATATATTAAATGTGTCGACAAGTCTTGAAGTAGGGGGCATTTGTGGGCGTTAAAATTTTATTAAATTTAAATCTGTACGAAATTTGAATTATATTAAAAATATATTAGTCTTAAATAAATATTATGGATTAATATAATTGAATTAATTATTTAAGTTCAAACACATGGGTTTAAATAAGGTCCAATATTTATAGGGCTAGTCCAATAATTCAGGCTACAAATGATGAGCCATTTTGGTAAGCCCAAAATATTGTCTTATTTTAGATGCTCAAAATGAGTAACGCGTGTCAAATGATGTGGCATGTCAAGTCAAGTTAAGGAGCCAATAAGACCAAGCCACATGTCAAAATGATGCAGCATGCCTAGTGAAACTAAAAGCCCAAAAGGCGCCACGTCACTTGAATTTGATTGGTCAAATGCAGTCCATATTCATTATGACTCTTCTCTTTCCATAACTATAAATAGGGATCTCATAATTTAGAAAAGAGGACTAAGAACTCTAAGAAGAAGCAAGAGAAAGTTCGTGGATCAAACGTTCGTGGATCAAACGTCACAATTTCTCTATAAAGCTCAAGCATTCAAATCCAATTCATCAAGATTCAAGATCAAGACCGCAAGATTCAAAAACAAGACCAAAAGCCCTTGAATTCAAGCACAAGTCAAGATCAAATCCATCAAATCCGCAAATCAAGTTCAAATTCAAGATCAAGCAAGAAACCTTTGAATTTATATTTAAAAAGGCGAATGAGAGGATTCATAGAGATTGTAACACTCACATATTGAAATTAATAAAATGATTATTGTAATTTTTTTATTGCCCCAATTATTTATTTTTTGGTATCGGAATTTATTGTCCAATAGTCGTTATGGATTTGACACTTTTATTAAGAAACTACTCTCTCTATTTCATTTTAGTTGACCTTCTTTCTAAAAATATTTATTTTAATTTACTCCCTCTGTTTCGTTTTAGTTGGCCCTCTTTCTAAAAATATTTATTTTAATTTAGTTGTCCCTTTGATGAAATCAAGAGTATTTTATTATATTCTTCCAATACTACCCTCAACATTAAATGACTAAACAAAGTGTATTTAGTCAAATTTACATTTTCAAAGCATAATTAATAAGGCTAATTTGGTAAAATAAACCCCTAATAAATATTTTCTTAAGGGGAGTGTCAAGTCAAAAAGAGTCAACTATTTTGAAACAAAGGGAGTAGTTGTCCCATTGATGAAATCAAGAGGATTTTAATATGTTCTTCCAATAATACCCTTATCATTAAATGATTAAACAGGTTGTATATATTCAAATTTATATTTTCAAAACATAATTAATAAGGATAATTTGGTAAAATAAATTTTTAATAAATATTTTTCTTAATGGATGTGTCAAGTCTCTAGGGAGTCAACTAATACGAAACGCAGGGATGAATAAATAGAGGAGAAGTGCTAAATGACCATAAAATTTGGCTCAAATTTGACCATAATTGTAAAAAGACTGCAATGACCTTTCTCTTTCAAAAAAAATTAATTCTTTTCTGTTTTTTCAATCAAAGAAAATTGAAGGCTTCGTTATTCCCTAATTTTAAAAGGCAATTCCCACATTGAAAAATGATAATAAATAAATGACCATTAATTAAAATGTGAGTTTTAATAAATATGATTTTATATATATAAATTCATGATATTTAATTTCAAATTCTCAATATATAAATAATTAATATTGAAAACTTTATAATATGAATACTTCCTAAATTTTAAAATGAAATACTTACACATGTACTTTGATAATTTTACACTTACACCTCCTATGAAGTGTCTCTATAATTAAATATATGATATAATTTTTAAACGATAAATTATAATCAGAAATATAAATAAAATATTCTTGTGAAGTTATTCTAACGAATATTTAAAACAAAGGTAAAAATTTTATTCTTGGTTTAAAATATAAATAAATATTTTGGAAATAGGATCTGATACACCTTATTTAAAAGACATACCCACTATAAATTATAACTTTCTATATCTTTAAGTACGTAAATTTTTTTAATTTTATAAAATCTAATATTTTATTATATATAATCACTTTTTTATTGTAGATTTTATTTATTTTTCCCTTGAAAATTATTCATATATAACTAGTTAAATAAAGTTTCAATTATGTAGAATTTTCATTATATGCAAGATTTAAATGTTTTTAGGAAAAATAGGATTAACATTTTTTGGGATGTAACTATAAGATTTTCATAACATAGAAGATTTAAGTGTTTAGTGTAATTAATTATTGTCGACAACTATAAAGTGTTTTGAGTTTTGCCTATCTTCATTGATATATTTTAAAATTATATATTTAAAAAATATTTAAATATGTAGTTTTTAAATTTATTTAAATATAATAAATAATAAAATTACTTAATTAGAGATTTCATTAATTACAAAATTAACTAATGATTCACAAGTTATCAAATTGGCTTAATATAGAAGCGCAAGACTACAACATTAGTGCGTGAGTATTCTCTTAGGTCGATGTTAACTAGGGTCATCATTAATTATTTGAATTTTTATTGTACTTTTTAAATGATGATAACTAATAAATATTTAAAATTTCAACTTTTTTTTGGTAAATAAACTATTTTATTTAACCAAGTGAACGTTTAAAACACCAGAAAGCTATAAAACTTCAACATTAATATGTGATTGACACTTATGAATCATATGATTTTTATGATTTATATAGAATGGCGATTTCTATCATGTTTAAAATGTTTTAGTTTAATTTCTACTATCATTATTGTATTGTTTTCAAAATATGTTTAAATAAGTATTTTAAATTTATTTACACATAATAATTTATAAATTATTTAATTAGAGGTCAGAATAATAACAAATATAAGTAACGATTCTCAAATTATCTAATCGGTATAACATTTGGGCGCAAGACTACAATATTAACGTATGACTCTCTTGAGTTATTGTTAATTAGAGTCAACGCTAATGAATACTTTGATTTTTATAACTTGTCGATGTCCATCACATCTAAAGTGTTTAAGTCTTGATTGCCATTATTAAAATATTTTCAAATTATATTTGAAATATCATTCAAATATGAAAAATTTTAGATTTAAAATTTAACAAATAAAATATGCTCTAATATAAGTAAGGGTGGGTGCAAGACAACAATATTAATACATGACTTTCTTAGGTTGATATTAACTAGGATCGATACTTATGAACTATATAACTTTTATGATCTTTATGATACATTAATGTCTAGCATGTTTAAAGTGTTAGAGTATTAACTTTCGTCATTAAAATAATTTCAAATTACATTTAAAAAATTATTTAAATTATGTAGTTTAATTTTAAAAAAACATAATAATTTTTTACATAATTTTGAAATAATATATGTTATACCCTTTGTCTTAATTTATGTGGTACCGATACAATTTTGAGAGTGAACTAAATTTTTTATATATTTTTTAAATATTTAAATTTATTAATTATTATGATTTATAATATTTGTTCTTCTGTCTCAATTTATGTGGCAATAATAAATTTAGAGAGTCAATTAAATTTTTTTATGTCTTTTTAATTATTTTAAGTTGTTAATTATTATGATTTATAATACTTTTATGTAATTCTCAAATATATAAAATATTAAAAATAAAATTAAAATAAAAAATATAAAAGAAAATATCTAAGTAAACAGTATAAGCAAACATGTCGATCTGTTTATTATCCTTTATAAGTGAGATAAATAAATTACAAATGCCCATTTAAGTGGCACAATGCTTAGGTGGCCATAATAATTAATTAGGGGTAATATAGTAAAATTATGATTGAAGCAGCAAAGTAGACATATCTTAAACAACTTACAACAACTAATTAAAAGTGATATAGAAAAATTACTATAAAAAATATTTGTGAAAAAAAATTACGTAGGTATATAAGAAATCAAGTTAATTTAAAACATCAAGAGTTTTTTTTTTTGGTTTCCTATCCGATGCTCGGTGCCCACATTGGAGCTCCGACTAATCTGGATCACGCATTGTAGGGCCCATTAAGGTGGCAACGCTCCCAGAGTTTTTTTCATACTCAGGGTCGAACCCTCGACCTCTGGCTAAGGGTGGAGCAGCCTCATCCACTACACCACAACCCATGTTGGTAAACATCAAGAGTTAACTTATCATTTTATGTCTATTTTACCTTTTATATTAAATATTATTAACCTTTTCATACTTTGATGACTTATAATAATTAATTAGGAGTGATATTAGTAAAATGATAGCTAAAGCAGGTCTGTCATAAATATCTATTTTTTAATTAAATATTATTAATCTTCTAATACATAAATAACTTATAACAATTAATTAGGGGCGATATAGTAAAATCACTGTTAAAGCAGCTGACAAGCATGTTGAAATCATGAAAAATTCAAGTAGGTCTAATATAAGATGTCAATTTAATTTAAAACATCAAGGGTTAATTTATCATTTTATGTTTATTTTATCTTTTTTATTAAATATTATTAACTTTGTAGTACTTAGATGACTTGTAATACTTAATTAAGAATGATGCTTAGTAAAATGATAGTTGAAGCAGACATGTCATAAATATCTATTTTTTAAAATTAAATATTATTAATTTTTTAACACATAAATGACTATTAATAATTAATTAGGGGTGATATAGTAAAATTATTATTGAAAAAGTTGACAAGCATATCGAAACCGTTGCATCTATAATACAAAATTTGACTTAATTTATTTGTAACATTTCACATTTATATAGATGCTCGACATCGACAGGGCCGTGCTATTTTTTTGTCTCAATTTATATGACACATATATAATTTAGATAATAAATCATTAAAATAATTTGAATTTTAATTATTGTGATTTATAATACTTTTTATTCTATTAAAATACATTTTTTTCTAATATGCTGATGTTTACCATATTTAAAGTATTCTGAATTTTGACTATCGATATTGAAATATTTTTAAATTATATTTAAATAGAACTTAAATTTATTTAAATGTTATAATTAATAAAATTGCTTAGTTAAAGGACATATTAATAACAAATATAATAATTAATAAACTTAAGATCTATTTATTAATATTTGTTCTTAATATGTCCTTTAATTAAGAAATTTTATTAATTATTGAAATTTGTTATTAATATGTCCTTTAATTTATTGTTTTTTGAATAGTACACAAAATTGTGGTCAAATAATTTTTTTGTACTAAATTTTAAAGATAGAATATTTCTATGTCATAAATATATTAATTTTTAAAGTTAAATAATTTTTATGTTTACAAAAATTGAAACTAATATTTTATGTGACAGAATCAATGTTAGGTGATAGTAGATAAATTTTACCTATCTTTGATTTCAGTTATTCAATTTTCAACTCTTTTTAATTTTCACCTACAACATACCTAGTGTAGTTCCACATTTTTCTCACACCTCAATTATTTTTTTTAATTATTAAAATAAAAATACGAATTAATTACTCATCAAAAATATTGATTCAATTTCATAATAATTTTAAAAAAGAAGATATAGGAGTAAAAGTGGTTGAAAAAAATTACACACATTAATTATTAATTGCTTGAAAATGGAATCTACTCTTATCCTTTTAAGTAAAGGATGCTTTTGCATAAGTATAACTTGACATGTATTTGTCATAATAAAACTATAGCAACATTACTAATTTCTTAGGTACAATAAATTATCTCAAGCAAAATAATGTAACTGAATATGTATTTTTGTTTTAAGTTCTAAATAATTTTTCTTCAAGTTTCATAACTATTTGATATGGTGAAATACTTTTTGATAAAATTTTATAGCTAATAATTATTTTTATCATGAGTAGAAATTTATTGTAGCAACACAAAATACTAAAAAAGTCACATTTGAGAGCGAGATACTATATCATGTCTATATATAACAACAATAATAGATTCAGTGTATTCCCACATAGTGGGGTCTGGGAAGGGTAAAATGTACGCAGTCCATACCACTACATCCAGAGAAGTAGAGGCTATATCATGTCTATATAGTGATTGAATAATCTTTATTATAAAATCAAACATCATCGATCTAAGATAATTGAATCTGCTAATCATTTTATTTGATTCAATTTTATCGAATTTTACTAGTACATTTGAAATATAGTTTAGATAAATAAGTGACTATAATATAATTTGACGTGATTCAATTGTAATAGGTCTTACTAGTAAATTTGAGATATAATTTAAATAAATAAGTAATTATAATATAATTATTTTCAATTTGTTATTTATAACGAATATAAACAAAATTTTATCATGTCTCAATCAAGTTTTATCTTGATCAAGTGTTATAACAATTGTTATTTTGTTCAAAGTTTCAAACCTAATCCATCTGAGCCATGATTTTATGGTCAACTATTAAACTAAATTAATTAATAATTATTACAAATGTAGTTATAATTAATTGAACCAAAGATGAATAATTGGACATAGTTATCACAGAAGTGTATTGGGAAAAAGGTGCAAAAAAAAATACATATACTTTGCCTAAATTTGTAGTTTCACATACTGAACTTTATGAGGGTCCTATGACCCCCTAGACTTTTTTTGGTCGTATTTAAATGACATATATTTGCCCACCTGAACCACTTATTCAGTCACCCAAAGGGTGGTGATTGACATGCGACCTTTGAACAAATAATTATTCCTCTTAGTTTTGACTTTTACTATTCAAAACTACACCATGATAATATCTCAGGATTATATAATTAGGATTTAAAAATAATTAAGAGGAATTATTATTTGTTGAAAGGTCGCATGTGAATCACCGCCCTTTGGGTGACTGAATAAGTGGTCCAAGTGGGAAGATATATGCCATCTAAATATCAATAAAAAGTCTAGGGGTCATAGGACCCCCGCAAAGTTCATTATGTGCAACTGCAAATTTAGGTAAAGTATAGATATTTTTCGGACTATTATCCCAAATGTATCTGTATAATGATTTATAACTAAATAAATTAGTGATTAAATTTAGTTATTTTTTATGAACTAATTATAACAAATTTAAACAAATTAACTTTACTAAATTTTACTTTAGA